>NC_137822.1:3211416-3388916 GCF_963921795.1 Nannobrachium achirus
TACAAGCTTGTATATCTGCCAAAGGTATAAAATAATTCCTGGTCTTAATGGGTTAAATAAATGCATCCGGGTATGCAGTGGTTCAACCCGAAACGTTAACCCATTTAGGCCTAGAATTATTGAATGCTTTAACCAGTGAAAAATAGCAGATATACAAGCTCACAGCGCGGCACCGAGTGCCGCGCTGCGAGCTTGTAGATCTGCTATTTTTTATAAAAGTCGTGAAAATGTGTGCTTATCTTTGAATATATGTATTTTCAAAGCGAACGTTTGTAACTCAAATTTTGCTTCTGGGTGGTCCCTGGAACTAAATATGTTGAATGGGGGTCCGTGGCCAAATAAATATAATTTTGGGGGTCTTTCACATGAAAAGGTTTGAGAACCACTGACATAGTAGTCTCTCAAGAACAGCCTGACTGAGCTCCATTTAAGTGAAAAGGACCTTTTCTTTGACGATGGCGAGCCAGATTGCTGACATAATAGAAACATAGGTTTTTCAAAAGAACCTTAGAAGGATTCAAAAGACACTTATAGAATCAGGTCAAAATTGAAATTTTCAGGATTTAAAAAAAATAGCCGATCTACAAGCTTGTATATCTGCTATTTTTTTAATAAGCAGCCTTACAGATCTGGGTTGTCTCAGCATATCAAAGGGGTACGCCACCAGCCTCTCTCCTCCTTGCAGATTGGCCCCCAGCACAAACGGGGTGCGCTCCATCCAGGAAATGGTGGCTTTGGTTTCCGTGGCAACCTGGTATACCGTAGAAGAGTGAGAAACCGTCAAGAGCAAGAAAATGATAGAATACTTTTACTGTAGCTCAGGCAAGTGCACACATAGACATCAAAGGGGGCTTGCGGGCCCCTGCCCTTTTATCCATCTGTAAAAACGTGCCCTCTCAAGTCAATGAAGGCATTTGTTACTATGGTGAAAGAAATGCAAATGCCCTCTTTCCATGCCACACCTGAAGGCAGCATTCAAGAGAATTGCCTTGTCCAAACTCTCCGGAACTTTAATGCAGCCTCTTATGTTGAAAGAATTGCCCTCTCTGTGTAGAAGTCAAGCATTGAAAAAGCTCACAACGCGTTGCAGCTTGGAGGTCTGCTATTTTCAATATTTTCACCAAAAGACCCTTTTAGAAATTTCAGCCCCCGCCTCTCTAACATTCTCTGTACGTCCCTGCTGTAGCTGTTATAATGTACCGTAATATTAGGCTTGAAGATATTAGAGGAGAGATAACAGGGTCCCAAGACTTGACTAACATCTTTTCAACTTTTTAAATGTGTTTCTTTTGTAAATGAATGTTGTTCTTCATCCTACAAGTGTGTCACTCAAAAGCTGGGAAAATAACCAATCTACAAGCTCTGGTATATCCGCTACATCAGTGTGTCTTTAGGTTTACTGAACCAATGTGTGATTGAATCCGGCCCGCGGGCCGTATGTTTGACATCCCTGGGTTAAATAAATGCATCCGGGTATGCAGTAGGGCATTCACGAATAGTGATTTTTAGTATTTGAATTATTCGACCTCAAAGTATTCGAATAGTCAAATATTCGACAGGACTGGCCAAACTGACCAAACTGTCAAATATTAAGTAAGCAAGAGGCGAACATTGTGAAAATAGCCGATCTACATGCTCACAACGCCTCGCGCTGCGAGGCGTTGTGAGCATGTAGATCTGCTATTTTCACTATATCCGCTACATCTGTGTGTCGTTGGGTTTACTGAACCAATGACAAGTATTAACCAGTAAGACTCCCTAATTGGAAGATAAGCAACCGTCAGGTCACATGTTCCGCTTTGCGTAAGTTTAGGGCGAAATCTGTAGGAGCGTGTCCAAAAAATCAGCCTGCATGATGGTGGCGCTAAATGGGACAGATCCATGTTGATGACATGACTCTAGACATACTGTGTACCGCTTTGCATGATTTTAAGGCAAAATCTGTGGGAGCGGTGTCGAAAAATGAGTTTTGCAAGAATCGGCCTCATGGTGGCGCTAGAAGAGGGCCATGTGAGAAATGTGTGGTGGAGGTTGTGGTTTGGCAGCCAAGGAGTATGTGCGCACAGTTTGGCACGGTGGCGGACATTTTTTACCTTGAAAAGTAACCGTTTCTGACATATGCAAGTGTAGTGATACGCAGAAGCGGGGATTGAACCCGGGACTCCCACTCGCCAGTCCAACGCACAACCAGTCGTGCTAATAGGGCTGAGCCCGATTAGCAGGACTGTTGTCGCTGGTTCATGGCTGGTACTAACTGTGGGGGCTACACAAGGTTTCCACCCGACATAGATACAGAAGAACATAAACACTCACAGAGCCGTTGAGGAAGTTCTCCGGCATGGGGATGTGATGGTTGGGGACGACGCGAGGCACCCAGCCTCTGTCCTCCGCCCCCCACAGGACGCTGTTGAGGTCGGGGAAGTTCTGGAAGATGTCGTAGCCTTCCTCGGTCCAGTGGCCAAGGGCCCAGTTCCCCATCTCAGAGCCCTGGTGGCCAGCATAAGCACATAATGTTAGGGCTCACAAAACGCTGCCCGGAAACAAATATTGTCCTTGCAATAATTTGTGATCCTCAAAACTGATGTGACACTGTTATAATGTGATTTTTAGGACTGACTGTCAAATTTGGCATCAGGGGTTCTCAAATGTTTTCATTTCAATTAGTGTACAAATGGACCATGGTTAAAAGGGACCATTTGGAATCCTCTCAAGGAACCCACTGTAATAGTGTGTCTGTAATAGTGACAACAGCCCCATCATCTTACCATCTCATAGGCCAGTTCATATGCGTCGGGGTTGAGCGAAGGCACCAAGTGTATCCTCACTCCCTCCACAAGGCGGCGCACTCTGGGGTTGTCGTCGTTGTACTCTTTACACAGGAACTGCATCAGCAGCAGAAGCAGCTCTCTGCCCAGCGCCTCGTTGCCATGGAGACCCGCCGTGTAGCGAAACTCTGGCTCACCTAGCAACACGACATGAACATACAGTCCATAGATCAGTGGTTCTCAACCTTTTCAGGCTGCGACCCCCAACATAATCATATTTTAACCCGGCACCCTGACGAGCATTAAGAGTTGAGGAATTACATTTTGTATAACACGGTTCTATTGTGAAAATAGCAGATCTACATGCTCACAGCGCCTCGCAACGTGAGTTGTTGTGAGCATGTAGATCTGCTTCCCTAAAACACCCTGGACGACGCTCCACGCGTCCTAGACTCTTCTCCCTTCCCTAAAACACCCTGGACAATGCTACATGCGTCCCAGATTCTTCTCACTTCACTAAAACACCCTGGACAACACTGCACCCTGAACAACGCTCAACACGTTCTTGACGCTTCTCCCTCCCCTAACACACCCTGGACATGCCGGCCACAAGTAGACACATCTCCCCCCTGGCTCCCAAAGTGTGGAATAAACCCGTCAGGACTACAGAATCACTCTCCATGTTCCACCTCTATCTGAAAACCCCCCCTCTTCAGACTCCACCTCACCAACAATCTTTCCTTGTATCCCTTCTCGTCACCTTTTGAGTAACATGTATGTTAGTTACTTGTTCACTTGTGTTTTGCTTCACCATAAAATGATAAGAACATTATTTCTCAGAATAGCGTGCCGTTTAGACAGATGCTAGGTTTGATGTTCGTACCTGGGCGTTGGTGGACCATGATCTCTGTAAGTTCTGAATAAGGATGTCTGCTTAACGCCTAAATTGTAACTGTAATTGCTATCTCTCAGACAAGGGGCTTGTCTGTGCCTCGTACCTATCTCATGCTCCCCAGGGTTGTCCGTGATCTCCATGGCGTACATCTTCAGGCCCTGGGAGCTTTTCCCGATGTTGTAGATCCTGGTGATGTTGGGACACTCCTCGTTGATCAGCTTCATCATCTGGATGCAGACAGACACGCGGATTAAAGCTTAATAAAATCTCACGACTGAGAAAGCTTTGTATGGCCATGTCCTAATGTGCGATTTGTGAAACAGTGTGAAGGGAGCCCCCACCACACTAGCACTGTATTCTAACACAATATGTACAATTATGATGTTTTGGTGGGGGGCGGCAGTGGATCCCGGCATCCCCAGAGTTGGTGTCAAAGTGTCCTTGAGCAAGACGCTGAACCCCTAATTGTTCCCGATGAGCAGGTTGGTGCCTTGCATGGTTTCCTCTGCCATTGGTGTATGAATGGGTGAATGTAATGCACATTCATTGCAAAGGGCCTTGGTTAAAGGTGCTATATAAATGCACCATTTATGAGCTGTGCAAATACACACACGCACACACACACACAAATGCACACACACACACACACCTGTCTCATGTCCTTGTAGTTGTGGTGTCTGAAGTCCAGGTCATCTGAAGGGTTAATCTCGTTCTCACTGCGGTAGCTGTCTACAAGGGAAAAATATAGGATATTATATCACCATTTTACTATTAATATGGATATGTTGGTGTTAACAAGCACACACACTATATACAGGATACAAATATACAGAAGTAAAATACATTTGCCTTATATACAGTATATATATATATATATATGAAATCCTCACATCAGAAGATTTTCTTTCTTTCTTTTATTTAGGTATTTGGAAATAAGGACCTTAAAAAGGTCCTTAAATTGTCACTTCACTGCCATCTGGGAAACAAAGCATGACCCACAGGTTGAGAACCACTGTTTAAGATGAAGACTTTTTTCACATATCGCCATTGTCGGGTGGAACCGTTATATGTCCAAAACCGTTAATTTTGTTTATCATTTTAAAAATGATTTAAACTAGTGAAAATAGCGAGGCACTGTGTGCTTGTAGATCGGCTATTTTCACTAGTTTTGTGCGACATGTATGACATGTATGACTTGTATGATGAAGCAGGGCTTTACTTTACGAAAATAATTACAAATGTCAAACTTGGAGATGTTTCTGCCCCGACAGTGACGATATAGAAAATGAAACCAAGGCAGTGCTGGTCTGTTACTCACTGGGCAGCTGACAGGCCAGGACCTCAGCCCTGAGACACAGGCTGCCGTTCCAGCTCTGAGGAAGGATGCGGATGTAGCGCGCCACCACGGGCCTGTCCAACTCCACCATGACCGGGGTGTCCTTATCCACGTTCCCATAGAACAGCTGCACAGACGAATCAGAGAAGACTTTTTCATGTCGGTCCCCCAAAGTAATATGTATTTGGCCATGGACCCCCTTCTGAAAATGTTGTCCCATTGACCCCCTCCATACAATATTTGTGTTAAAATGTTTAAAAAATATTCAATATCTTTAACTTTTTTGTTTGTTTTTGTTCTAAATCTATTTCGTTGTTATTTTTGTGCTTTTTTCCTTTTTTACCCCTCCTCAATTTAGTAATTCTGCCAATTCATTTCTCCCAACACACATGTCTGTGTTGGTGCTGCTGTTGTTGTGTGCTACTGACTCACCTACCAGTGAGGAGCCTCCACAGGGAGGATGTAGAAGAGCCTTCGTCCTACTCCTCCCGCCCAACACTCCCTGCTAACAGATGCTACCTTAGCCCGAAGCCCCTAGATATTAGAATAGCTGATAGATACCGGTATATTGTTAAAGTGGTTGAACTGATTTTGGTGATATACTGTATGAAGTAATTTTGTTGGGGCCCCCCTGGAACCCCCCTCAAGGACCCCCGGAGTTTACTGAACCCCACTTTGAGAGCAGATAATCACTTCTTCTCTGATGGAATTAATTATGTCAGATATTCATAACAATGAATATCAAATACATATTTCTGTTTTGTACTCACCCATTCAGCATAGCCATCGTGAAGCGTCGTCCAATCACGGCTGTCGTTACTGAAGGCCACATAGTAGGAGGATACGAAATCCTCGCTGGAAAATAATTTAGATCAATTAGTCCAATTAGAGAGTGTTTTGTACAGTAACCATATTCCACAGCCACTTTCAACCTAGGATCTCTATTCTGATAAGCAAAAATTTCCTAAAATCAATGCAATCAAATAATTTCAAAATATTTCTATTTTTTCTATATACAGTATGTTATATAAGTGATTATCTGGGGGGTCCCTGATACATAATATTTGGAGATGAGGTTGCCGGCCAAATACATGATTCTAGGCGTCCTTGATTTGAAACATTTTGAGAACCACTAACATAGAAACATGCGTTTTTCAGGATTTAGAAGACATCTATAGAATCGGGTCCAAAATATTCGAAGGCTTGCAATTTTCAAGATTTAAAAAAAAAGCTGATACGAAGTCCAGACTGATAGTCTTGATAATGCCAGGCCAGCCCGTACCTACTTCGCAAGTATGTTTTAACCCATCCATGTCAAAATAGCAGATATGCAAGCTTGTAGATCTGCTATTTTCTTTTTTAAATCATGACAATTCGTGCAAATATTTGAATATATATATTTTTAAAGCGAACATTTGTAATTCAAATATTTTACTGGGGGGGTCCTGACACAATAGTTTGAGATGGGGGTTGACATGAAAAGGTTTGAGAACCACTGACATAGAAACACACGTTTTTTTAGTTTTTTTTTTTCAAAAGCCTTAGAAGGATTTACAAGACATTTATAGCATATACAAAAATATTCAAGGGCGATTTTTCAAAAATAGCAGATCTACAAAATCACAAAGCATAAAATAATGATTAAAGTAGGTTAAAAGGTGGCGCTCACTGTATCTCGGACATCCTGCCCTGGGTCACCACCCCGGTGAACTCTACTTCTCTGCGGGCGTCAACTTCAAACCAGTGGTTCTTCTCGTCTGGGTCAGAACACCATCCTCCACCATACACGTCCTCTTCATTACCAGAGCTCTGCACACACAGTACAAACACACATCATCTTCATCACTCTGCACAGGAAAACACTACAGTTAAGGCCCATTCCCACTGGGCCAGATAACAGATATCTGGAGATATTTCTCCAGATATTTCTCCATGCAAAGTGGATGGTAGATACAGATAAAAAAATGTTTTGCCACAGATAAAAGTAGCTGTGGCAAATATCTGTGGTATATATTTTTTTTATCTGTATCTACCATCCACTTTGAATGGAAAAATATCTGGAGAAATATCTCCAGATATCTGTTATCTGGCCCAGTGGGAATGGGCCTTTATGCCTATGCCATATTATGCATATCGTCGTTGTCGGGTGAAAACCTTGTTTGTCCAAAACCGTTCTTTTGCATTTATCACTTTAAACTAGTGAAAACAGCCGATCTACAGGCAAACAACGCCTCACACCGCGAGGCGCTGTGTGCTTGTAGATCTGCTGTTTTCACTACCTTTGTGCGACGGCCTTGTATGATGAAGCAGGGCTTTACTTTGCGAACATACACATTTGAAACTTGAAGATACAAGGTTTCCACCTGACAACGACGATATGGAGAAATACAAAATACCATTTGTTTTGTGTGTTCACATTAGATTAGAACAGCCTCTGTGGAGTGGTACATTTGGTCAGTTTAGTCCTGTACTGTGCAGACTTATCTATGGAAGGTTCAACCTTCAACCTTATCTATGGAACTATATAAAGATTGTGGAGGCATAATAGGCCGACTTTTACAGATATTGGGCTCTATTTTTGTCTATGCCTTAAGGACCCCTTATCCCTAAACTCTTTTGCCATTTTTTACTATTTTGATGCTGGCATGGCTACACAACACCGAGTTGGACCTCTGGCGTTACACGAAAGAAGAAGACTGTTTTGAAAAACATTTTTAAATATCTATCTATTAAGGGTGCAACAATACTTGTACCGGTATCAAACCGCTCAATACAAGGGTGTACCGAACCGAATGACCCTGTACCGAACAATACAATACAATACCACTCCACATCTATCTATCTATCTATCTATCTATCTATCTATCTATCTATCTATCTATCTATCTATCGTACCTGCATGTTGAGGCGTCCCCTCTGAGCAGCGAAGCCATGGTGAGACTGAGAGGAGGCCAGCAGCTGGTCATCTTCCACCCGGTGGGACTCTAAGCCTAGAGGTGGACACTCTGACAGGAAGACAAAAGACATGAAGTCTGCATGGGAGGCTCTCTCCATTCCGACATGTCGCCACTCCGAAATTGACTTCTTATTGTCGGAGTGGCGACACTCCCATAGGCCTAAGGTTTAGGGTTAGGGCTAGAGATAGGGTTAGTGTCGGAATGGAGACATGTCGGAAAGGAGACATGTCGGAGTGGAGAGATGCACTCAGTCTGCATGACAAATACTTCACTACAGTCTTGCTGTTCTAAATGCTCTAGTGCAGGGTTTCTCTATGTGTGGGCGCTGTGGCACTTTGGGTGCTGTGACACACGTCCAAGGGGAACCCCAGAATACTTAGATTTTCTTCTTTTTTGATCTACACTATGGGCTCTATTTTCCCGATTAGGATTTAGGAGATGCTAAATCCTCAATTTGGGGGTTTAGTATTTAGGAAGGGGTAGCCTCGGAAACCCAGGCTTCTTTGGCGATCGGAAGAAAAAGAAGCCTGGGCGATCGCGTTATGATCACTGTTGTAGGAAGTGTAGAATTTCCCTAACCAATCAGAGTGCAGAGAGCGTCGCACCAAATGTGTTGACGTCATGACGCAGCAGCGTTCTCTGCGCCGAGCAGAGGAGCAGAGGAGGGAGGAGAACACATGCTATTGGCTGGAGACTTGCGGAGAGACTCGCCGTGCCCGCCCATCTGCCTACACTAAACTGTCCGCGTTAGGTTAAGAGTGAGGAAGGGGTGATCCCACGCAGAAGTTGCTATTTTGGGGACCTGCGATATCCCTAAAAACACCTGTGCTACCCGTTACATTATGCATAGGTGTGGTTTGGGCATTACAACAATCAAACCAATCACTGTGCCAGATGCCATTGCCTTAAGAGAAGACCCACAACCCGTTAATTGTAGATTTAGGATCCCCTAAATCCTCAATTGAGACCTCTCTCCACATGAAAGAGCAGCGTTGCCATGAAATAAAATTATATTGATACAGAGAATTAATTATTCACACATTGCTGGTTGTTGAGAACTTTAAATTACAGCAATTTGCTTGTGTTCTGAATTAATTCAATGAATTGTGAAAATAGAGGCCAAAACCTCTTAGCCACAAAGAGAAGATCTACAAGCTCACAACGTATCGCAATGCGACAAATTGTGAGCTTGTAGATCAGCTATTTTTTTGGGGGGAATGAGGATTGCTGGGGTTCAAGTGGTTAAACATCAAGTATAAAGTTATTTTCAATCTGTTTCAAATCCTAATGGAAACTGATATTCCAGTTTTCCTTGTGACAAACTTTATATCTTAGGGGGAAAGATTTACATACTGTATTTACGTAAGGTGCTGTAAGGTAACAATGTAATTCAGGGGTGCCGTGGCTGGACAAGTTATTTACAGGGGTGAGTCTGAGCCAAGAAGGTTTGAGACCCACTGTCTGCGAGCATGTGTTCGTGTGTTTAATGGATCTATCAAAAGCATTCTTTCTTTCAATGAACACACAGAGGCTGCCAAAAATCTATCTATAAATTCCAGCAGCCTGTTGCGCCAGCTGTGAAAAGTCCACACCACATTTAAACTAGTTCGTTTGACTCTAAACTGTGTCAATGTTTGGTTGCACCATAAGATACATTGTTGTTAGTTTATTTTATTTACACTGGCTGTGCAATGGTGTACAAGTGGAACCAAATGGACTGCTTGTACATTCTCAGCTCAGGGAACACCTGGAACCCTTGTGGGTCCCCAGACCCAAGCCCCATTTCCACTGTAGGGCCGACCCAGAACTAGAACCAGAACCAAGAACTTTCAAGAACCAGTGAAGTTCCGGGATCAAGTTCTGCTTACGTTCCCATATAACCAGAACTAACTCGGAAGGTCCCAAAAAAGAGCAGCAGCGCTGCTGGCCCCGCCCATAGGTTCCCAGAACTCGAGTTTAGTTCTACCTCAGGAGCAAGACCTAAAAAACATTCCAGGAACCTCCTCTGGAACCGGGCCGTTCGCAATGGAAACAAAACCAAAACCAAAAAAAGGTTCAGGTTCCAGAAAGTTCTGGGGGCGAACACACAGTCTTACTTTTTGGTTCAACGATGACGGACATCTGTCTCAGTCTCTCCTCCTCTTCCTCCTCCCACTTCTTCCTCAGTCGTTCAGCTGTGGAGCGTGATGGGAAAACGACATGTGACAGACATTCACCTCATTAAACATTACACTTGAATTCATGTCAAGTGTCACTTTGGGCTATTATCAGGATTTATTAAGACTTTCAACCTGGTGTCCCCTGGCTTGTCATGAAATGCATAAATTCAACATTTAAAAATGAAAAGAAAAGATGCATTGTGAGCTAGTTCAGGCAGATACACTCGAGAGGTTTGTCCTTCTAATACATCTATTAGACTAATTGAAAACATATGTCCCTGTTTCTGGTGTCTGATATTGTCCTTCTAATGAATGGGAAGACCTTCATTCTTCGATTAGTAATTTCATGATGTTAATATTTTCTGTAATGTAATGATGCATGAAGGTGTCCTGTAATCCTGTACAAGTCCATGCATGACATTCCTACTGATGGACAGCTATAGCTGCAGGGTCCCATAGAGCAGTGGTTCACAAAAAGTTTGCCTGGGATCTACAAGCTCACAACACCTCGCATCAAGCCGCGTTGTGAGCTTGAAGAACAGCTATTTTCACTACTTCTTAGACATTTCTTTTCTAATTAATGGAATTTCTTAGATTTTCCTTTTATTTAGTCATGAAATTACTTGGAAAAAAAATCTTTCGTTTTTTCAATTCATGAAAAATTTAGCTTTTTTGGGGATGATTTTGGAAAATGTTTTGAAATAAATAATAATTCTAAACAAAATGTAGAAAACAAAAAATGTAAATGTGTCCACAACCCACAAATGGGTACCGACCCAGTGCTTGGGATGTGAAAACATTCATTTCCCAGAGAAAACAAATATGCAAGGTGAAGACCTTTCTCTGCCTTCTCCTTGCGAGCCTTCTCAGCCTCCTCCTCCAGTCTCTTAGCTGCCACTGGGGGAAGAAAATACACCAATATATAAACGATGACATATGAAAATAGGGCAACCTTGCTATGATGTAATACAGTTGGGTTTTCCATCTTTTCCATCATGTACAGTATGTGACACCAAGCGTGATCCCTTAGATAACCACACAACCCAAAACTCTAGTGTCATCTTGCCTTAAATCGTTATGTGACATTGTTATGTGACACAGACCAAAGACTGTGGACAAATTGTATACTTACAGTCACCATAATCATATTCTTCATACCATGGATTTAAGATCGATACAGTCGTGGTTTCCTCTGGAAAATAAATCAGCAAATTATTAAATAATAATAATACAAATACATTGTTTGTCATGGGTACCGGTATAAAATATCATCAATAGTTACCTGGTATGTACATGATAACTTCAGTTGTTGTGGTGTGCTTGTTGTCTGTTAAAATGAAACAAACACATAGTCAACTGGCTGAAGTGGTTATTAGTCCAGTCATTTTAGGCCAAAATTAGGCCAAACCTGGAACAAATTGCAATAGTAGCAAACTCAACTGATTTTGTATCCTCAATATGTCCTTAGTGAGGGAAAAAAAAGTCCCAAGGAATCCCATCGGGGCAAAGTTTTGAAAACGACCTATCTACCTTCACTTACTACACACTACAATATAAAGGAAAAAATGACTGAAAAAAAAATCTGCTTTAAGTGGGATGTGAGGGGTCAAACTAGGGGTTTTTAATTATTCTGAATCCATTGCAATCATTTGTTTTGCACGAAAAACATTCTTTGGGCCAGAAATGGCCACTCAAAACGTCAATTTTCATCAATTTTCATCAATTTTCAGTCTTTTGGGGTCCGTTTTTAGCCCAAGGAATGTTTTTCATGCAAAACAAATGCTTGCAATGGATTCAGAATAATTTAAAACACCTAGTTTGACCCCTCATATCCCACTTAAAGCATATTTTTTTTCAGTAATTTTTTCCGTTATATTGTAGTGTATAGTAATTGAAGGTAGGTAGGTCGTTTTCAAAACTTTGCCCCGGTGGGATTCCTTGGGACTTTTTTTCCCTCACTAAGGACATAATGAGGATACAAAATCAGTTGAGTTTGCTACTATTGCAATTTGTTCTAGGTCTAACCCTAAAATGACTGGACTATATGAAGACCATGACTCATGACGTGTTGCATATCGTTATCGGGCAGAAACCTCTTATCTTATCCATATTTTAACTTTTTTTTAATTTGTATTAATGGCCTACTTGATCACCCTACAGCGCCACACCTAGCAGATCTACAAGCTCGCAACGTGGCATGGTGTTTTTGAGTTTTTCGATCTTTAGCTGTTTTGAATTTAAATTCTGAAAAGTAACGGTTTTGGCCACAAGATTTCCACCCAACGATAAGCAGTAATTCTCTTTTGCGGCATTGTTATAGTTACATCATATGAGCACACAAGAGTAAAATGATTTGTTTATCTCCAAATCACTTTTGATCAGCACATCTAGGTCTCCCCTTTTTGTGCTCCCTTTGCCGCCTGCACCCAGTTCAAAACACTGGTGACAAGGTAATCAAGGGCATGGCAGCCCCATACAGGGTTCCCACAAATCTTTACCAATTCATTTCCAAAACTTTTCCAGAATATTTAACCCAATTTCCAGGACAATATAACAATAATTCAGCTCAATAACGAGTCACTTGCTCCTATGCGCAATGCCCAAAGACAGATAGTGTATGCCAGTGGGTCTCAATCTTTATCAGGCCGTGACCCCTGAAATAATCATATTTGAACTGGGGACCCGGCACCCTGACGAGCACTAAGATTTTTATTGTGAAAATTCTCACAATTTCTGCCTCAAATATTTGGCAAATTGGACAATGTTTAATTTGTCATTTCAGAGGTATTAACAAAATCAATAACCAAAGACAATGCATAGCTATTTTTTCCAGGACCTTCCAGGACCCTTGATGAATTCCAAAACTTTTCCAGTACTGGAAAAATATTTTTCTAATTTCAAAATATTTCCAGGAATTTCATGACCGTGGGAACCCTGCCCATACCTTCCAACATACCCCTGTTCACTTAGACCCAAGACACACACAAAAAGAAAACTGCCATCTCAGGTTTACTTCCCATATCTGCTTAACGTAGGTGGCCACCTTTTTAGGGACCCGGAATTAGGTCGAGTGAACGTGAAAACGTAAAAGCTAAATTATGTCTTCTTTTGAATAAATTCCAGTATAGTCAAGTGCACTCAAAAGTCTTTTGTTACATAACGGGAGACACAAGAACAGACAGATACTTATAGTTTGCACTCAGAAACACAGAAGAAATGTTTTGGGAAACATACGTCTGATGAGATCGGGTTCGGTGACAGTTTCTGGACCTGCAAAAAAAAAAAAAAAATGACATCATTAGCAGTTTAACCACATTCAACTTGGTAGCCCTGTTTTGGTACTAATTGACTTTTCTGATGGTAGACATGACCGTTTTCATGGAGAAGGCAAAACCCACCCTGTCCGGGACGTGCAGAGAATATTAGAGAGGCAGGGGCTGACATTTCTAAAAGGGCCTTTGGTGAAAATATTGAAAATAGCAGACCTCCAACGCATCGCGCTGCGACGCGTTGTGAGCTTGGAGGTCGGCTATTTTCGGTACTTGATACTACACTAAACTAAGCATAATCAAGTGAGTACTGGAGATGTGGCGTATAGCATGTATTTCTACACAGAGACGGCAATTATTTCAACATAAGATGCTGCATTCAAGTTCAGGAGAGTTTGGACTTGTCTTGAATGCTGCCTTCAGGTATGGCATGGAAAGAGGGCATTTGCATTTCTTCCACCATAGTAAAAACTGCATTTGTGGTCTAGAGAGGGCACTTTTTACAGACGGATAAAAGGGCAGGGGCTCAAGCCCCCTTTGATGTCTATTGTGTACACGCGCCGGCACCCTGTCAACCATAAAAATGAGGGACGAGGATGATGTCTTCTTCTTGAACACACGGGCCCTGGAACCATCTGACCCTCTTGACCCCGAATGTAATCATCTCTTCAGGGCAGCCTACTGATCATTACAGCCTCCTTTTCTTACCATGGTGGTCTGGCTCAACAGGTTCTTCCGTCTCAGACCGCTTTGGAGTCACAGGCTGGATCACTGTGAAGATAAACAATGGTTCAGCTTTACTAGATCATCACACCTGAACACTAAATTCACACCAGCAGCAGTTATTTTGCTTCCAGGCTCTGATCAAGTGGTGACTGAGGTTCAATGCATTGTCTAGCGACTATACCGCTTTTCCCCACCGCAGCAATTATGGACCCAGCAAAAGAAAAAGTAGAGGATCATAGTTGTGAAAAGTTCAACTGTGCCGCCCTTCCCCGCCTGTGAGCTGCTAGGGCTGTCACGACATTCAATCATGTCATTCAAATAATTGGCGATTAACGATTTAATTGTGTTTTTGTCGTTGATAATTACATTTCTGTTTGGCTTTTAGGCTTTGAAGTTGCATATGGCAGATATGATACATAACCTAAACACACAAATACATTACTGACATATTTGACGACTTACTACTTAAAAAATAACATTGATAGTGGACATAGCCGATCTACAAGCTCACAACGTGGCGCGATGCAACGCGTTGTGAGCTTGTAGATCTGCTATTTCCACTATTTCTGACATTTTTCAACATTCACGATAATGACGATTATGACAAAATAATTGCGATAATGTCAAATAATCACGATTAGACGATTATGTAATAATTGCGACAGCCCTAGCTGCTGCCGGGCATCAGAGCTTCTTACTGGACCACGACTCGAGTATTCACGAGGGTATCATGTCACTCATACCGGTACCTTTCACAGGCATTTTGCGTTAAATGGAGTGGCAGAAATCGCCTGCCGCTGCCGACGTGAATTCAGTGCAAATGGTTCTGTAATGTCTATAATTAAAGAGTTGCAATTAAAGAGTTGCAGTAGGTGGATTTGGCATCAGACATTCCAACATTCTGAAACATAAAATTATGTTTTATCCATTACGTGTGTAATTAGGCTACCAAAGTTCATCGAAGTGGGATCACTAGACCTATCTAGCTCTAGAGCAGTGCAGGTTCTCAACCTTTTCAGTCCACAAAATAATTGTTTAATCAATAGCGCTTGACAAGCACTTGGCATTGTAGGAGTTGAAGCATTCTATTTAGTTTGACTCGGTTCCACCGAAAATTGTGAAAATAGCTGTGATGGTTTTCAAAAATGATGCCTCTTTCTTATGTTATTTGACAATTTGGCCAATGTTTGATCAGTTTTTAAACAATACGTTTGTTGATTACTTTTGACGCATGCAGACATGCTCTTATTTTTATTTATTTATTTCATTTTAGAGGAACTAAAAAGGACTTCTAAGTCCTTAAATTGTCACTTTAGAAATGTACAGATAACACGCTTGTACAATGCTCTAGTCTAGTATAGAGCTGGGTTTTTCCAAAGTGGGTGACGGCAGTCCAGGGGTGCCGCGAGGTAATTTGATAACATTTGGAATTTATTTGGACACTTGAAAACATATTTAGTATCATTTTAAACTTGAAGTACAAAGTTATTTTCAGTCAGTTCTAACCAAAATGGCTGTTATCTCAACGTTTTCCTCGCAACATAATCACTAAAATATCGTCACTGTCGGGCAGAAACCTCGCACCTCCATGTTTCAAAATGTGCACGTCTTTTGGTAAAGCAAAGCCCTGCTTCATCATACAAGACTGTCGCACACAAAACTAGTTTAGTACATTTTATAGATGATAAATACAAAACGACATACAAGGTTTCCACCCGACAACGACGATATGCTATAAATATAAGGTGCTGGGAGTGAAAATGATAATGTAGGGGTGCCTCGGATTAAAAAAATATTTATGGGGTGCCCTGAGACAAAAAAAAGACCTAATGAAATGGATTCTATGAACCATTCTCCTTGCTTTAACACACACTGAATCAAGAGTGTATGTACATCTGTCCCAGCCCAGTTCAATGAGGATTCTCTCTTCTTCCTCCTCCATGGTGGGACTCCTGGTGGTGGTCTGCTGAGCGGGGGTCTTTGACACCTTTGGTTTCTTGGTGGGCTTCGGGGCCTTGGGCTTCTTGGTGGGTTTGGGTGCTTTGGGCTGCCGGGTCGGCTTCGGAGCCTTGGGCTTTTTGGTGGGTTTCGGCGCCTTGGCCTTCTTTGACTTGGCCTCCTTCTCGGCAGCTTTCTTTGCCCTGGCTGAGGACGAGAGACGTGGATTAAGACTTTAAGAGTGAGAGATGGTGTTGGCTGACGCCAAGAGGAGCCTTATATAAGGCTTCAGAGGGAGAAGGAGAGAGAGAGAGAGAGAGAGAGAGAGAGAGAGAGAGAGAGAGAGAGAGAGAGAGAGAGAGAGAGAGAGAGAGAGAGAGAGAGGGCAACAAACAGAGAGAGCATTCGAGAGAGAGAAAGAAAGACAATCAGACAGACAGAGAGAGAGAGAAATAGATAGCAACAGAAACAGACAGACAGACAGACAGAGAAAGAAAGAGAGCAACAAACAGAGAGAGAGAAATAGAGAGCAACAGAGAGAGAGTGTGTGTGTGTGTGTGTGTGTGTGTGTGTGTGTGTGTGTGTGTGTGTGTGTGTGTGTGTGTGTGTGTGTGTGTGCGCGTGCGCGTGCGCGTGTGCGTGTGTGTGTGTGTGTGTGTGTGAGGATACATATGATGAACAGTGACATGGTGTCTGGGAGAAGAACTCTGACAAATGTTTAGAACCTTATCGTTGCTGTCGAGCAATATTCTAACTTGTTGTGCTTTTCCCCCATGTAAATGAACATCCTACTTGATCATGCTATAGCGTCGCACAAAAGCATCAAAAGCTAGCAGATCAACGAGCTGTCGCGAAGCTGTTACGGATGTTATTTTTTTTAATTTGAATAGAATTTTGGAGATATGGGATCAATCAATCAACTTTATTGTCACAACAGAATTGCAGGTGACGGTGAGGTGAAACTCGTTTATGCAGGCTTCCACGTTTTGCAGCTCAGACTGGGAGCAAAAAGAAAAATAATTATATAGCAGCAATAGAATGGAAAACAAGAGGACCGCAAAAGCTCTGCAAAAGCAGCATGTCAAAATGAGTATCTTGTAACTAAAAGAGATCATAATTCACATTCAGTATAGTGCATGTCATTATCATGTTGCTTATAATTCTGAATGGAAGTCCTAAAAAGAAAGTGTGTCTGTAAAGTGCAGGTTTACACCCGACAGAGGCGCTTATCTTAATGAAAAACACAGGTCTAGTTATTTCTAGTAGGTTAAGCCTCTATACTTTAAGTTTAAGGTATAACCTTGTCTGAGTGACAGAGTAGCTTGAACATTGACGGAAAATGAAGTTACGCATGGATGCAATACTGATTCATACTAGTCTGACAACATAATTTGTCTCTTTAGTCTTTACCCTGTATAAATTAATTCTTTTTCAAATCTTTTTACATGACCATGTGTTGGCAAAGATGGCCGACTGTACATAAAACACACTGGCAACATCCTTTAACCAAATGAACCCTATAGCATCTCTATTCATGGCATGTCATAACAGTTGAACATTTGGCAAAAATAGGGGAACATTTGCTGAAAATAGCAGATCAACAAGCTCAAAATGTGTCGCCCGTTGTGACATGTTGCAGGTCGGCTATTTTCGGGAAAAGAGATTTGAAGGAGAAGCAGAAGGAGAAAGAAAGGAGGGTACCAAGTACCTACAACAAAGTAGTGTTAAGTGGTTAAGCCCAGGATTCCACTAGTTTGAGAAAATAAAATATTATGAATCTAAAGTAGGGCAAAGGGGGAGATCGATATTAATACAGATATGGTAATACTTATCAAATGATTATTTTGTGCATGAATGGTGTTGGAAACAACCAGTAAGCTTGTGGTTTTGTTTCATGCACTCAGCGGAAAGTTAGCTCAGAACATTGTTGCTTTTGGGTCCACTCTTAAATCTGCTAATTTGTGGAAAGTCATAGTGGAAACATTCCTGTTGGTCATATATATGTATAATTATATTGGACTTTTTTCTAAAACGTTGCACAGACATGTCATGCATACTCATTTACTGGGATATTAAGTAACAAATCATCCAGGAAAGCAAACGTAAAAAAGAAAAAAAGAAAAGATCAGTTCCAACGCAGTATGACTGGTGGAGAATCCAGGTCATGGAACCTGTGTGGTCTCAATGCCAAGAGCATGTCAGACCCCCAGGGACGTCCAGAGAATGTTAGAGAGGCAGGGGCTGACATTTCTAAAAGGGCACTTTTGGTGAAAATATCGAAAATAACAGACCTCCAAGCTCACAACTTGTGAGCTTGGAGGTCGGCTATTTTCGGTGAGTTTCAGGAGAGTGACATTGAAATGAATGCTGCCTTCAGTTCAGGTAAGGCATTTGCATTTCTTTCACCATCGTGAAACTATACATTCATGGTCTGGAGAGGGTACTTTTTACAGATGGATAAAAGGGCTTCGATGTCTATGTGTGCACGTGCCTGTCAGACGGTCAGACCCCCACAGCTGACTGGACTCAACTCAACTTTAATGTCAAATCACAGGTTTACAGGTGTAAAGAAAAAAACATGCCTTGTGAGCTTGTAGATCTACTATTTAAATCTGGTGTGCCACTATCTACTAGTGTCTATTTTAGACACTAAAGGACTAAAGTTTTAGCCATTAGAAAGACATGCCGTCTCCCGTCTCTATGCAATCCAACTGAACTGAAGTTAGTCGTGGTGACTTGGTGACTGCATCACATACTGCAAACCGTGCATGCCGCACATTGCTTCGCACCTGTAAAAGTGTGATGTGACAAATGCAAACTTTATGGGGCGACGGTCGATAAGTGCATGTGAGCCATCTGTGTTCCGTTCTCTAAACAGTGACAGAGACAAATGGCCGTCTGAAGAAGAGGAACATTTGACTCCTTCAGGGGTAAGAAATGTGGAGGCAGAGAGAGGAGCAGACAACCAGGGGCGTCACACCAAATCCTGGGCCCTGGGTACAAGGATTCACTGCGGGCCCCCCATGAATGTTAACTATTGAAAAATAGCAGATATACAAGCTCACAGCGCGGCACAGAGTGCCGCGCTGTGAGCTTGTAGATCTGCTATTTTTGATGCTCAAACTTTTTCATATGAAGGAAAGGATCCCCAAAATGATATGAATTTGGCCACGGACCCCCCATCTCAAAATATTTAGTTCCAGGGACCACCCCGGAAGCGAAATTTGAGTTACAAATGTTCGCTTAAAAAATACATATTCAAAGATTTGCACACATTTTCACGACTTTAAAATGGCAGATCTACAAGCTCGCAGCCGCGCTGTGAGCTTGTATATCTGCTATTTTTCAATAGCTAAAGTTACTAGGGCCCCTCCACCTTGGGCCCTGGTAACTCAGTCCCACTTTCCTACCCATTGTGAAGCCTCTGCAGACAACAGAGTGAGTGTGGGCTGCTTGCTGCTCAATGCAAACCAAATGTTATAGCCTGGCCTGGCCGGCCTCACTCACTGGCTGACTGATTGCACTCTTTCCTGTTGTTTGTGGAGCCTCCACGCTCTCTTTGGCTGCATGCTGCGTCTGAGAGTAGAGACAGGACGTAGGGAAGCGTGCAAGCATGCATGCATGCATGCACGCAGGCACATGCACACTTAAGCCCCTTTTCCAATGGCCCAACACAACACAACACCACACCACACAACTCCACAGCACACCGTCCACTTGTGCCAGGTTTTCCACTACAAGGACTGAGGGTGGTGTGAAAGTGGTACTAAACAAGGTACTAAAACGTATCCAACCTAGAGTAGGTCTGAGCTTGGCCCTGTTTGGCCTGTGATTATAATACACTATAAGCACAGTTATAATCCATTATAGTGTATTATAATTTAGGATAGTTGTAATGCAAATGTATTTTGTATTATAATCACAGTTATAAGGGACAATTTGTTTCTTACCGATAGGGGTACTTTTGTGCAATGGAAAATGTAGATATTTTTATATGGTGCGGTGTGGTGTAGTGTGGTGTGGTGGGGTGCTAAAGCTGCAGTCGAAAAGGGGCTATAGACATCAAAGGGGGCTTGAGCCCCTGCCCTTTTACCCGTCCGTAAAAAGTGCCCTCTCCAGACCATGAATGCAGTTTTTACTATGTTGAAAGAAATGCAAATGCCCCCTCTTTCCATGCCATACCTGAAGGCAGCATTCAAGAGAATTGCCTTGTCCAAACTCTCCTGAACTTGAATGCATCATGCTGAAATAATTGCCCACTCTGTGTCTATCCATACATCGCCTTTTTTACGCTTAGTTTAGTGTGGTATCAAGCACTGAAAATAGCCGACCTCCAAGCTCACAACGCGTCACGCTGCAAAGCGTTGTGAGCTTGGAGGTCTGCTATTTTCAATATTTTCACCAAAAGGCCTTTTTAGATATTTCAGCCCTGCTGCCTCTCTAACATTCTCTGCACATCACACACACACACACACACACACACACACACACACACACACACACACACACACACACACACACACACACACACACACACACACACACACACACACACACACACACACAGGTTTGCAATTGCTACTTTGTGGGGACATTACACATAGTCTACTATCTTTGTGGGGACATTCCATTCATTTTGAACCCTAACCCTAACCCTAACCCTTAACCTAACCCCTAAGCACCTTGTGGGGACCTATTAATAAGTACCCACAAGGTATTGTGCAAGGATTGTACTATCTTTGTGGGGTCCCCACAAAGTAGTAATTCCCTGTCCCCACACACACACACACACACACACACACACACACACACACACACACACACACACACACACACACACACACACACACACGCACGCACACACACACGCACACACACACAAACGTGAAGCACGCACGTGGGCACATGCACATACAGTATGAAACATGATACAGCAGACATGCACACACATGCGGTACACCCAGAAATATACAATTATACGACAGGCCATATCTGAACGCCAGACAGACAGGCTTCAAGTTTTAAGTGTGTTGGGCATGTTGGGTTTCTGGCCCACATGTGTTTCATTAAGCAAGTGCAGCTGTGTGACAAAAGTTCACGATCATCTGATCTGACACAGCTGCCGCTCTGCTGTGAGTGTTTACGGTAAAAGCGCTGAATCACTGTGTCTGTGAGAAGAGAAGACGTGAAGATGATGATGAGGATGAGGATGACTTACCAGCCTCTAGCTCCTCTGGACTCTTCTTCTTCTTCTTGGCTTTGGTCTTGTCTTCTTCCACGGCTTCTTCAACGGGAGGCTCATCCATCATCATCATCATCGTAGCATCATCCTCCTCTCCTTCTGTCTCCAGCCTGGCCTTCTTATCCGGTCCTTTCAGATCCGTCATGGACGCCTGGCCTCCGGAGGAGAGATGGCTTTGTTTTCCATCCCCAGCAGCAGAAGCAGCAGCAGAAGCAGCAGCAGAAGCAGCGGCCACGACAACACACAAGCAGCTCAGAACGACCCAGACCACCAACACGTAGACCCTCATCTTTAACTCGGAAACACAATGACCAAATCAAAATTCCTTCAGGAAAGTTTTTTTTTTAAGGTGAAGATCTGTCAAAGGAGAGATGTATGGATGGACAAATCCCAGGCTCCTCACAGTCAAGCTTTATAACCAAAACCCCATGAGGCTCCTGCCAGAGATCCAGCTGTCCTCCAAGTACGACCACCAACCTTTACTCTACTGCTACTGTGTCCACGAAGGATTCTTCCTCGAGGCACGGAGACGTCGTCGCGTTCACCTTGTTGCGTCTCCTCGGCCACGGTGGGGAGGACTGGACATGTACGATTTGTGGAGGGGTGTGTGTGGAGCCTTCTTGTCCTATACTTGGTGGGGGCGAGAGAGAGAGGGAGAGAGAGAGAGAGAGAGAGAGAGAGAGAGAGGAGGAGACTGACTGCAGAGGGCTGGAGGTTTTTAAAGCCTAGCAGCCCCCTTGGCAGTGGTGGAGGAAAGGAAATGCATGCTGTCTGGAATGAAGTTTGAGAGCAGTTCGCCTCCCTCTCTCTCTCTACTCGACTCTGCTCCTCCACTCACCCACTCCTCAGTCCCAGTGCAGACTGGCTCCCTCATAGCCCTGCACCCCCTCTCTCTCAGTCACTTCACTCACTCTGCACATGATGATGGGGGAGGAGCGTTCAGGAACGCGTCACATTCCTGGCCTGGGAACAGGGGCGTCACAAGGGGGGGAAAAGTGGGACTGAGTTACTAGGGCCCAAGGTGGAGGGGCCCTAGTAACTTTAGCTATTGAAAAATAGCAGATATACAAGCTCACAGCGCGGCACAAGCTTGTAGATCTGCTATTTTTGAAGTACAATGTGTGATGTCATCAAGTTACAATACAAACCACTGCCACTGTTGAGCATGAGCAACCTTGCAATCCATGTATTTGACTCTTTTTATTTGACCACCACTCAGTTCACAAGGTGTGATTTTTCTATTTCCACACAACTCCTCTAAGGTATATTAATGACATAGTTCAATATTGAAAATGGTGGTCTTCCCCTTTAAGCAAACATTTGTAACTCAAATTTTGCTTCTGGGGGGTCCCTGGAACTAAATATTTTGAAATGGGGTCTGTGGCTAAATACATATCATCTTAGGGGTCCTTGACATGAAAAAGTTTGAGCACCACTAACATTGGAAACACACATTTTCACAATTTTTCTAAAATAGCAGATCTACAAGCTTGCAGTGTGGCACTCGGTGCCGCGCTGTGAGCTTGTATATCTGCTATTTTTCAATAGTTAACATAACATTCATGGGGGGCCCGCAGTGAATCCTTGTACCCAGGTCCCAGAATTTGGTGTGACGCCCCTGCCTGGGAAAGAAAGGAAGAGATAAAGACAGGAAAGGAGGAGATGAGACAAGAGGCCAGGATAGGAGATGAGAGGAGAGGATTTTGTGAGGATTTGAAAAGAGAGGTTTGGTGAGCAGAGGAGAAGAGAAGAGGGTTGGAGAGAAGATTGGAGAGGAGATGAGATGAGAGAAGAGAGTTGGAGAGGATTGGAGAGGAGAGGAGGTGCCTCTCACAACATTCTTAAGTGGCTGTGTTAAGATTAAAGAGGCTCCTTTAACATGTTATGGTCTTAAAGTTAGTGACCTGCAGACTGAGAGGTATTCCAAATGAGAGACACGATGCATCTGGCAAAACAGACACACATTCAACATGTCCCGAGTGATGTGATATCGCACATTGATACCTAGAATACTACATTATATGTTATTTATTACATAAGAGAACTATGTCCGGCAGTGAAATGTAAATTAATATTAATGTTAAATAAATATGGATTATGGATCAAATCCATAACCAAAATAAGAAGAGACGAGCCAAAGGACTGATCTTAGATTGCTGTATTGAGGAGAGACAGACAAGGTAGACAGACAGTTCTAAATCTCTCCCCACCCTAACGGTAGGTCGAGCATTCTCTCTCCCAAAATGGAAGTTACATTCAGTATATAAAGACATACAGTTTATGACAGTAAGAAGCGTGGAACATATTGATTCGTTCCCATATCATAACAAGGAAGTAACAGGAAGAAAGTGCCACGTAGTGTTTTCCACCACTAGTGACTTATATCAGACAGAGGAAGACAGTGAGTCTGGTGACATACAGTATAAACCAAAACATGATTCTATTCAGGGCATTCAAAGTTATTATGACCTTTAATCAGTTTGCCTGAACCTACAGTATGCGACCAAAATGTGGTCTCTTATATACTGTACGTTCAGTTCATATTATGCCTTTATATGGTCATATGAGACTCATACACCAATAACATAATTATGTATCATAATTTATCCTAACAGGCAGTAATGGGTTACACACAACATTCCTTCAATGTGATTAATTATGACCAGATGTGAGGATGTAAGTATAACTGTTTTTGATGCTGAGTAAAAGATTGTAGCGTCAGTGTGGGAGGGACATTCCATTCTTATTCATCATCTTCTCTTCATTAGAGCATTGGTTTTCAAAGTGGGGTCTGGGGACCCCCGGGGGTCCTTGGTTGGTGGGGTTCCAGGGGGTCCCCAGCTAAAGTAGTTAATTGCGACCGTAGGACGCAGTTAACTATGAAAACCGGCACAACTTATCCGTGTATCTCTATAGGTCACGCCTGACACTGTGGTTCCCCTGTGACATCACAGGTCGATGGGTTTACTGTGATGTCAGGGGAACCACTCTTAACAGAATGGGTTTGCCGCTCTGACATCACGCTCTGGCTTCACTGTGATGGCACACTAACAGAATCCCTTTTATGCCCATATATAGAGTTCCCTGATGTCATCAATATTAAGCCCATATCTAACAGGACTGCCCATATAAGGAGGCCACATCGGCCACATACAGCACTAACAGAATCCATATATGGCCAAGACAGATGGCTAAGACAGCCCATATCTGTGTGGATGGTTCTACAAACAGGGATCTCCATGTATGGGCATAAAAGGGTATGATGTCAGATGTCATAAACATCATAGGACTTTCACACAATGAATAACTGAATAAGCATGTTTGGGCTCTCACAGCATATCTCCATATACAGTACATGGATCTCCATATATGGGTACCAGGGGTCTCCATATATGGGTAACTGTTCCGATATACATCACTGGCCAGATGGCAAAGAATTGACGCATGTTGCCCTGAGGCGTCTTACTAGTATAGCACCACAATCACAATCTGTTTTCTTTTTGAGCGGTGGTAAACCGCTCCATAGAGTGGCTGGGTGTGTGTCTGTATCCTTTTTCCTCAGCGTTTTGCCATAGTAAAACGTGTGTGTGTAGCATAGCCTGTACATCCTAGACTCAAATCCTAGTCTGAAGACGTTATGACCACCGCTCACTTCACATTGGGTGTGATCTTTTTAATATATTTTTATCCCACGATTTTGCAACCCATTATTCACCCAGTGCAATTGCCTAAGCTGTAATCCTGGGAATTGCTCTCCCTCTGCCAACCTGGGGAGGGCCCCGAACTGGGCTCATGCTTCCTTCAGTGCATGAGGAGAGATCAGGCCGCTTCTTATCACCTGAAAGGGAGGAGCTTCTCAGGTTGGACATAGTGCATGGAAGGAACACGTTATTCCAACCGATTCCTTTCCCCTCCATCAGGCGCCCGGCTGGCCAGGGGGCTAGTTTTCTTTCTCTGGGAGGAAAAAGGGATAACCACACCCTGAGTGCTTGTTTTCGGTGGAGATGACAGAGGTGCGCTGTCTCAGGAAACCTTGATCCACGCGAGACACCGGTGAGCGAGCGGGAGCGAGCGAGTCGCCGTGTCAAGCGTTGCGAAGGTCGCATGAGCCGACTAAGCGCTATCCGAGTTACATACACTGGGGGACAGAATAGTAAATCTTCATCCCCCTGACTTTCGCCACCTCCGCGCGGTCCAAGTGAACACAGCGAACCTCCGGTTCAGCCAATCACAAGCTTCCGCGGGCGGGTCATAAATGTGCCGTGACCAATCAAATGAGTTTGGGGCGTGGTTATCCCTTTTTGCGCCAAGGGAAAGAAAACGTGTGGCCAGGGGGAGGCATTATCGAGACCAGGATTACTGCATGTTTTTGTGAGGGTATCTACCCAAGGAGACACGGTGAGAACATGCCAACTCCACACAGAAAGGCCCTTTCGGGGGTCCCTTCCTGGCACAAAACATTTTCAGAAGGGGGTCCTTAACTTGAATTGCATTAGATGACACACCATTTAGCCTCGCCGACTCACCGTTAAACTACATTTGGAAGAATAAACAACGACATTGTAATCATACTTTGTGACGCGGTTCACTTGAATTACCTAGTCATTATATAAATCAGCATGCTTCTTTTATTATGCACCAAAAGCTTTAATTTGGAATGATTTTATGTTGCCATAGCTTATTACCTGCAACTTGTGTGTGCATGTGTGGGGGTGGTTAGTTGTGTGTGTATGTGGGTGCGTGTGTGTGTGGGCGTGTTTTAGAGATATGTTTACAATGAATAATGTTTGTCGACTACCTTTTTTAACTGACGGAAAATAAATAAAAACTAAGCTATGATGACTAAAAGACTAATTATATTGACAATTTTGTCAACAAATAAAAACCATGCTAAAATGTTAGGGAGGGACTAGTGGAGAAGAGATCCAATAGTTACTAAAAGGCGTGTCATTTTAAGTTTGCTTGCGCTCGGTTTCAGAAGACTAAAATATGACTAAAACTAAATTAAACTTTAATCAAAAGACTATGACTAAAACTAAATAAAAAAATGTTGCTGTCAAAATGTTTGGGGTTGTAGGATTATGATTAGACATGTAGATATTTAGGTGTTGGAAACTTTGTGTGTTGGAATTAGAGTTATACTTGCCAGTGTGCTAGTGGCACACTGGCATGCATGCACTGAAAGAATATGCCAGTTTACAGGTAAGAATTACAAACAATTGTAAAAATGGCATTCATAAAATCACCGACATAAAATGTGTGTTAGTGTGTGTGTGTGTGTGTGTGTGTGTGTGTGTGTGTGTGTGTGTGTGTGTGTGTGTGTGTGTGTGTGTGTGTGTGTGTGTGTGTGTGTGTGTGCGCGCGCGTGTGCGTGTGCGTGCGTGTAATTTGAAGCAACAGTCTCTTCCAGGCAGCTTTCTGGTGCTGTTCCGACATACCACCATGTTTTCCTGTCCTTCCATCTGTTTCTAATGTTTCATTGAAACAACGGTGTTGTTATCTGGTGAAGATCTTTTTTCACATAAAAACTAGAGGCTCCATCCATAAAACCAGGCAGGGATTAGAGCTGTTTTCAAGGTTTTTTATTGTCTGTCTGACATAGTGTGAAATGCGAACGCCATCATATGGCTTTGATGACTAGCGGTTGATTCTTTTGGAAATTATACTTTAACCCTATACCACGGGTGTCATGAAAACAATGTTGATGTACATCCCACCAGCTCTAGGTGCAGAATGAAGCTGGTAATTTTAGAGAGTTTACCATGACACAACCATTCCCATACGATGGTGTTGTGTGCCAAAAATGGCCGATCTAGAGTAAAAATAGCTGATCTAGTGTATAAATTATAGCATCTTCAGTCCATCTGTCTGACATTCTCTACTACAGGATGTGCATGTGTGCATCAGAGATTGATTATTTTGGAGATTATTTTTTAACTATCCACAGGTCTTCAACGGGGGTATAATTAAAATACCTGTGTTGCAGTCTAATGCTGTGTAATGCCACTCTTATTCCATCACAACAACTAAATACCTTACTGTTTTCCGCTCCGTTGCATTTGATTGAGTTATTTTTCTTTCTTCTGCGCTGTAATGTTATTTATTTTTCTCTCTTTTGTTTTATGTATCCTAATGGCGAGGAGCTCATTCGGCTGATGTTTTGGACCTCGTGGCTTGGGAGCTAAACAGTTTTATGACGGTACACTTCCTTTTAGTTGACCTTGTACCAGACAAGGTCAACTAAAAGGATACATCAAAAGCTTTTGTGCTTGTTTTGTTCGCGTTTTGTTTCAATTGGGGACTTTTTAACTCTTAACTTTGAATGACAGACAAATAAAACGCAGTAGGCCTATGCAGGAAAAAAAGGGGGAAATACCAAAGAAGTGTTTTTTTTTTATTTACTCGTCGTCGCCCACTTCCACTGTCTGTGCTTTCTGTTGAAACGCGCATTTAAATGACAGACAAATAAAACACAGTAGGCCTTACCTATGCAAGAAAAAAATGGGAAAATATACCAAAGAAGTGTTGATTTTTTTATTTACATGTCCCACTTCCACTGTGCTTTCTGCGTGGACCTTTCTAGGTGGACATGGTTGACGTCCCCTGTCCAAAACATCAGCCGAATGAGCACCTCGCATCCTAATGTCGTTGTATAGGCCCTAATTGTGTTTCCTTCGCTTGATGTTCTGTGTAAAGCACTTTGAATTGCCTTATTGTTGAAATGTGTAGTACAAATAAAACTAGCCTTACTGTAGGGGGGCCTTGAACCCTAGCATCCCTATATTCTGGGGGAAGGTTGGGGAACATTAGGCAAAAGTAGCGGATCTACATGCCCACCACAACATTGCTATTTTCGGGGGAAGAGGTTTGGTGTGGAGGGGGGGAAAAAAGAGCAGACAAGTATTGAGGGTTTAAGTTGTTAAATGTCTGAGAATAGTGTGTGTGTTTGATTGACTGACTGACTGATTGACTGACTGACTGACTGACTAACTGACTGAATACTTTATTAGCAGTTCGCATTAGGAAAAGCACAAGTACAGTAGGCCTACAGTTCAGAAAAAACGATGAAGACCCCTGTCCTAAACCTTTCATTACTTTGTCTCCTTTAATGGATACATGCATGCGGGGGCGAGCAGGAGGTAGAACTGTCTGACATCTGAGGAGAACACACAGCTCAAATTGCATACAGATGTGCTCAGAATGTGTGTGTGTGTGTGTGTGTGTGTGTGTGTGTGTGTGTGTGTGTGTGTGTGTGTGTGTGTGTGTGTGTGTGTGTGTGTGTGTGTGTGTGTGTGTGTATATTTGAGTGTGTGTGCCTGCATGTGGTGTGTGCCTGCATGTGGGATTGTGTTTAATTGTGTTATTTCAAGAAAATAAATAAGAAAACGTTTGATGCTACATCCCACCATGCAGCTCTAGGTTCAAAATGGAGTTGGGGATTTTAGAGAGTTTAACATGGCACCATTCCCATACGATGGTGTTGTGTGCCAAACATCGCTGATCTAGAGCATACATGGGCAACTGGCGGCCCAGGGTCCACATGCGGCCCCGGCCCCACCTTCACTTAATGCGGCTCGCAGGTTAATATTGGAGTACTGATATATTATTGATTTCAGCTGTTACAATTCCAAACATGGAAAAATGCTTTAATGCTTTAATTACTTCCGTTAGTAGCTTAATGACTAGTATTAAAATGTTATTGCATTTTTATGTCCAATGTATTTGTATTTAAGTCCATAAAGTTAACATAAGAACATATACATTTTAAAACAAAAGTTACTTTTCGGGATTTTGAGCTTGTAGATCTGCTATTTTTGCTATGTATATGCATTGTATCCCTCTGGAGTGAGTGTGAAAATGTAGTGGCCCCATCATCAAAGTTGCCCACCCCTGATCTAGAGCTATAAATAGCCGATCTAGAGTATAAATTATAGCATTGTCAGTCCATCTGTCTAACATCCTCTACTAAAGGATGTGCATGTGTGCATGAGAGAGATTGAGAGAAAAGGGATAGAGAGAGAGACATAAGTAGAGTGTTTGTTCAGTAACAGCTCCGTAATCTCTCCAGGTATTTAGTAAAGCAGAAAATACATTTTCAGGTGGGTTGCCAACTTCAGCCAATCAGGAGAGAGAGAGAACCATGTATCGGTTAAATGTTATAGTGTTCCAGTTCCGATGTTGTCTGCTCATTTCTTTGTGTCATCACTTCCAATTTCACTATCCTGTATCCTGCGTGAGTTCTCTCTCCTCCTGATTGGATAGAATTGGTATCCCACATTTTCTGTTTAAGAACTGGGAAGAAGGGAGACAGAGACCTGTTAGCCCACTGAACGAACATCTGCGGTGCAAGGCGTTGTGTGCTTGTAGATCTGCTGTTTTCACTACTGTTGTGCAACAGCCTCGTACGATGAAGCAAGGCTTTACTTTGCGAAGAAACATATGTAAGAGTGGCCAGACTCACATTAACAGCCAGAATAAACTGGTACTCTTTGTCAACACCTTACTTTCTTGGATTTGCAAATAAATAATTATAGTACACACCTTTTGATTCAAGTGTATTATTTCAGTATTATCATTAGCATTTCCATATATAATTATAAGACTTCCGACAACGCCACCTCTATAAAAGAGGAAAAGGAGATATATAATAATAACCCTTTTAAGACACACAGGTACGTTTTTCAGGTGTTCAGAGCAATATAAACCCAGGAGAGAAGGAGCCGGACACAGTATTTCCAAAGGTATAACAAGTTCTTTATTATCTAAAATACAGGGGCTTCTATACGCCATAAAACCATTCAAAACACAAATAAAACCCTAACACTCCTAAATAGCGCTTCTAACTAAAAAACCTAAAAACAACCAACAATAAGATCACAACCCGGGTAATTTCCTCCCTTTATCAATTCCCACCGCACAATTAAAGTGCGGGTGCAATATTCGCCACTTAGCAATTTAAGGCGTATATATAATAATATGAATATTGCAAATCATTAGCTCAAATAGGACGTGTGTTATATATATAATACTAATAGGCGCAGGCAGGTATAATAATAATAATAATTATGATAATAAGCAGGGTGAGTAGAAGACGTGTAGAGGGACACAGCAACTCTTCAGTAACATCTACGTCTCAGGCCTTCGTATCTGCGAACAAGGAAAATAGGCCAGTATCCTTGTATACTTTAACTTATTGGCATAACTCAGGTCGGTGGCTTGAAGAGACAAATGGTGCACAGATTCTCTACTCACACGGAGGCAGCCAATGGCTGCCTGTGCGGGTATTGCGCACGACACCACTGTCACCACTGCGACCCCTCTAGTCAGCTCGGATGGAGCGGCTCGTCTCGGCTCGCCTGGTCAGGATAGATGGTCCGCGGGAACTTCACCGGTTCTGCTGGGCCACCGTGTTGTCTGACTCACTGCGTTGCACTGTGGAGCTCACTCAAGTTCATCATCAATAGTTCTAGGTAGGGCTCACTGCTCATGCCCTCCTGTGTCTGTCCTCAGTCCCTCATAACACTGGTCACCTCTGCCTGTTCACCTGCCTCACACACACGTCCTCCTCCTTTCACGTTCAGTAACAGAGTGACAGAGTCCCACTTATAAAGGCCGCCCCCTGCCCGACACTAGCCTCTCATTGGCCGGGCATGACGTCAGTCTCTTCTCATTGGCCGAGTAGCGGCCGCTGGTTAACCTATCAGGCTCTTCACACACACATATATCAGAAGGGGAGTTTCATGTAGGGAGAAATAACGTTATTAAACACAACAAATAAGTAAATGTATAATAAGGGAAACATATAAAATAGCATTCACTTAACAGAAATAATAATAAAACACAAGAGTTTCCAAAGAAATACATTTTAACGAAAAAAAAGAAATAACGCTGTCTTCCACCCCCTTACACTCCCCCCTACTTAAATCGCTGGCAGTCCCTGCAGCTAGCTTAACCTGGGCTATAACGCTGAGGTGGCTGTCCCAGATTGACTCTCCCCGAACGGCGCGGAGCCGTGGGGAAGAACCCATAACACTGTCTCCATATTGGACCAGGCGCTGGTGGTGGAGACACTGGCTCAACTCTCCCACCCAGCTCACGAGGCGCTACACAGACCTTCAACGCGTTCCTGTGTACTGTTCGATCCCGCCCTCCTTTCTCTGGCCGAATCCTATACACCACTCCCGCATCTCCTACCGTGCCCACTACCACAAACGGCTCGGGGTCCCACCATGAAGCCAGCTTCCCTTGGCCTTGTCTGTTCCGATTCCTCACCCACACTCGCTCACCCGGTACCAACGGTGGGATACCCGCCCGTTTGTCATACATGCGCTTTCTCTGCTCGGCCATACCTCCCATCCTATGCCCTGCAGTACGATAAGCGTCATTTAGTTTCCGTCTGTGATCATGGACCCAGTCTCCTACAGTAAGCCTATTTTGCTGAGCTTGCACTCCTAGCTCTACATCTACGGGGCGTCGCAGATGGCGACCAAACATCAGAAACGTTGGGGCATAGCCAGTGGCACTGTGGGGAGTGTTATTATAAGCGTGAACCAGTTCGGGGAGATGCTCAGGCCATCGGCCGTGCTTGTCAGCATCCAAAGAACGCAACAGATTAAGTAACGTTTGATTAAATCGTTCCGCGCCACCATTTCCGGCCGGATAATAGGGCGTCGTACGGCTCTTGGTAATACCATAATTATTACATAATTGTTGCATAAGGGCGGACTCGAAGTTGGCCCCCCTGTCCGAGTGAAAACGAGCTGGACAACCGAAAGGCTGGATTACATGGGTCCATAGCGCACGGACAGTGGTCTGAGCAGTTTGATCACGTGTCGGAATAGCCCAACTATATTTAGTGAATAAATCAGTTGCTACAAGGATATTCTGACAGGGGTCTGCTGGTCGCCCCAACGTGAGAAAATCAATCGCCACCACTTCTAGAGGGTAGGAAACTTCAAACGGCTGTAAAGGAGCCCTAGGCTCCATCCTAGTTTTCTGTAAGCCACAATTAACGCACCCCTGATGATAGCGACGTGCCTCCCCCTCCATGCCGTGCCAATAGAATCGTCTGCGGAGCTGTGCTAGAGTCCTATCCACACCAGCGTGCGCAGCGGCCACATGCATCTCTCTCCACGTCTCCTCCTGCCTGGAATTGGGACAAACAATCTGTAAGTACTCTTCTTGGGTATAAGGGTCAGTCACATGACGATACAATACCCCCCCTTCCACGCGCAGCCTCGTCCACTGCCGTAATAACTGGACCGCCCCTCTCGTCCAATTCCTCTTCTCCGTCAAGGTGGGGTGCGTGCCCCTCTCTACGCACCGCATCACCATTTGGATATCCTTGTCCTGTCTCTGCGCGCTCTGCCACTCACCAAGGCTGTTCGTGGCTGCAGGCGTCAGCTCCACCGCCGCAACTGTCGTAGGCTGTACGGGGAACCTGGACAAGGCATCAGCGTTAGCATTATTTTTTCCTGGGCGGTACTTGATATCGAACGTGAACGACGCCAGTTGCGCCGCCCAACGCTGCTCTATGGCTCCTAGTCGAGCTGTCTGGAGATGCGCCACCGGGTTATTGTCTGTGAAAATCGTGAAATGAGCTCCAGCCAAATAATCCTTAAACTTTTCCGTGACAGCCCATTTAAGAGCCAATAATTCTAGTTTAAAGGAACTATAATTAGCATCATTTTGTTCAGTGGGGTGCAAACTGCGGCTTGCATAAGCAATAACTCGTTCTCTCCCATCTTGCATTTGAGCCAACACAGCGCCCAGGCCTTGGTTACTCGCATCTGTATAAACCACAAAAGGTTGATCATAGTCCGCATACGCCAGTACAGGAGCTTGAGTGAGGGCACTCTTTAACGCATTAAATGAATTTTGACATTCAGTGGTCCACCTAATCAGCTGCTGTGAGGACTTATTATCAACGGAGATCCCAATTAACAGGTTATTTAGTGGCCGTGCAATGGCAGCAAAGCCCTCCACAAACCGGCGGTAATAACCTGCGAGGCCCAAGAACGCACGAACCTCCCGTACCGTCGTTGGAGTGGCCCACCCCCGGACTGCCACCAATTTGTCTGGGTCCGGCCGCACTCCTTCTCGGTCCACGACGTGGCCCAGAAACTTCACCTCACGTTGTAGCAGCTTACATTTGTCCAGGCGCAGTTTAAGCCCGTGTTTCCATAACCGCTGGAACACGCGATCCAGGTGCTGTAGATGAGAAGAGAAATCAGGGGAGTATATAATAATATCATCTAAATAAACGAATAAAGACTCGGCCACTTGGCCACTTAAACAGTGTTGCATAAGTCTCTGAAATGTGGCTGGCGCATTACACAGCCCAAAGGGCATTCGTTTAAACTCAAATAACCCCAAAGGGGTCGTAAAGGCAGTTTTTTCTTGATCCCGTGGATCCATGCTCACCTGCCAATATCCACTGGCTAAGTCAAGAGTCGAGAACCACTGGGCCTTAGTCAAGCTCGTCAACGTCTCTTCGATGCGCGGCAGGGGAAACGCGTCCTTGTGCGTTACTGCATTCAGCTTACGGTAGTCGACACAGAACCTCCAGCTGCCATCTTTTTTCTTCACCAGAACGATCGGCGCGGCCCACGGGCTACAGCTCTCAGTGATCACTCCCTTGTCCATCATGTCACTTAGCAAGATCTTCATCTCTTTATACATGGCGGGCGGCAGCGGCCGGTGTCGCTCACGTATAGGCGCAGCGTCAGCGGTATGGATCTGGTGTTGTACTGCCTCCGTCTGTCCAAAATCCTCGTCATGTACAGCAAACACCTTCTCCCACTTCGTCAGCATAGCCTGCAGTTCCTCTTGTTCCCCCTGGGGTAGATCAGTTCGATCGGCGAGCCCCTGGAGCTCCTGGGACAGAGTGCGCACGGGTCCGTCCTCCGTGGCACTCACCAGGGCGACCTCCACCAGGCCATCCGCAGACATGGACAGACTCAGGTCCCGGTCCCCCCGGACATCAGCATCCTGGACCGGATACAATTTCCCCAGCTTCTGGTACCGTCCCACGGTGACACTATAGGGAAATGGATTACAGAGGCGAATAGGAACCCGCCCTCCCCGCACAGTGACCAAGGCGCGCGCCACCCCCAGCTGGTGCCTGTCCGTCAAGGCCTCCACTAACGCCTCGTAGTCAGTCCCTTGCGGGCCCCGGCGCGTGCGTCCCCATACAACCACTTCACTTTGAGCAGGTACTCGTATCTTCTGACGGCGACCAGGCCACACATAGCCCAAGGAGCCATCATCATTCGTCACCGTTTCAATGCGCTGGCAGGCAGCAAACGCATCTCTCCATAGAGAATTTGCTTGGCGCGGGGGAAAAGCAACCCTCCCAGGCCATTTGAACAGAGTACGCCAGCATGCACTTATTACATTCATGCCAATAATGAGCGGTTGCGTACAGTGTTCATCTTTAACAATGACGACCCCCCTCCCCGGGATTCGTACTCCCTCCAATTCTAGATCAAATACCGCATAATTAGTGTAGGGTATATCCAGCCCGTTTGCTGCCCGTAACTTAAAAACGAGCGGCCCCGTCCCTAAATCAGTTTGGGAAAAGTGTTCAGTAAATAAACTCTGTTGCATTAAAGTGACTTGTGACCCCGTATCAAGCAGCCCTTGTAATCGAACGCTCCCCATTAGCACATTAACCGTGGGACATTGCCCAATAAACACATCATTGGCCCTGGTTCGTAGCACAGATGCCTCACCTCCTGTCGACTGGACCGCGGCGACAGGACAACTCAGTTTAACGGCGGCTGGCCGTTCGCACACCATCTAGCTATATGGCCCGGCTGGTTACACTGTCGACAGATGGGCCTGCCTTCCCTGTCCCATTCATTTCTCTGTGGTGGTGCATAACGGCGCGGCGGTGGCACGTAGGCTGGCTGTGGTGGCGGCGGCGCGGGGCGCACAGCTGGAGCGGCGGCTTGCATGAGCGGTCTCACTTCGTTCATCAATTCCTTCGTAAACCCCTTCATCTGTGTTTTGACATCCTCCATTATTTCTCGCTTCAGTTCCTCTCTCCAAGCAGAGGTCTGTGATGGCACAGGGACAGTTACTGGGTTAATAGCATGACAAACAATTTCAGTAGCTGGCGTACCTCCATGTTCCACGTCCAAGGTCAAGGCCTCCTGTCGTAGTGCGGCGAAGTCTTCGTCGGGATGACGTCGAGCATATATGCGCAGGGCTTGGCCAAGCGGGCCCTCAGCTAACCCCTGGAGAAACTGATCTCGGAGAACGGCATCGGAGGGGGCTGTAGCGGCATCGTATCGTCGCAACCCACAAAACAGTTCTCTCAATCTTAGAATGAACGCATTAACACTTTCCCCTGAGCGCTGTGTACAACTATAAAATTGTGAGCGTACTTTTGAGACAGGGACCGTTTCTTTATACACACTGTCTAAATAAGCAAACAGTTTTTCTACTGTGTCTCGATCTCCGTCATCCAATACATTGACCTGCCGTCTAGCCTCATCAGTTAAGGTTTGTAGTAAGATAGCAACTTTCTTTACCTCTGTGACATCTTGGGTGCTCAATAGCCCTCTAATCTGCACCCTCCATTCTCTATATTTCGTTTCGCCCTCCGTACCTTTAAACGTTGGCAGCCAGGGGGCGCCTGGGTAAACCGGCATCATCATCATTACGAACCACAAGTTTAAATCACACACAATTGTTCAATCTCTCCTTTATATTGCTCTGTACCCGATCCTGCCGACCCACGTCAAATGTAAGAGTGGCCAGACTCACATTAACAGCCAGAATAAACTGGTACTCTTTGTCAACACCTTACTTTCTTGGATTTGCAAATAAATAATTATAGTACACACCTTTTGATTCAAGTGTATTATTTCAGTATTATCATTAGCATTTCCATATATAATTATAAGACTTCCGACAACGCCACCTCTATAAAAGAGGAAAAGGAGATATATAATAATAACCCTTTTAAGACACACAGGTACGTTTTTCAGGTGTTCAGAGCAATATAAACCCAGGAGAGAAGGAGCCGGACACAGTATTTCCAAAGGTATAACAAGTTCTTTATTATCTAAAATACAGGGGCTTCTATACGCCATAAAACCATTCAAAACACAAATAAAACCCTAACACTCCTAAATAGCGCTTCTAACTAAAAAACCTAAAAACAACCAACAATAAGATCACAACCCGGGTAATTTCCTCCCTTTATCAATTCCCACCGCACAATTAAAGTGCGGGTGCAATATTCGCCACTTAGCAATTTAAGGCGTATATATAATAATATGAATATTGCAAATCATTAGCTCAAATAGGACGTGTGTTATATATATAATACTAATAGGCGCAGGCAGGTATAATAATAATAATAATTATGATAATAAGCAGGGTGAGTAGAAGACGTGTAGAGGGACACAGCAACTCTTCAGTAACATCTACGTCTCAGGCCTTCGTATCTGCGAACAAGGAAAATAGGCCAGTATCCTTGTATACTTTAACTTATTGGCATAACTCAGGTCGGTGGCTTGAAGAGACAAATGGTGCACAGATTCTCTACTCACACGGAGGCAGCCAATGGCTGCCTGTGCGGGTATTGCGCACGACACCACTGTCACCACTGCGACCCCTCTAGTCAGCTCGGATGGAGCGGCTCGTCTCGGCTCGCCTGGTCAGGATAGATGGTCCGCGGGAACTTCACCGGTTCTGCTGGGCCACCGTGTTGTCTGACTCACTGCGTTGCACTGTGGAGCTCACTCAAGTTCATCATCAATAGTTCTAGGTAGGGCTCACTGCTCATGCCCTCCTGTGTCTGTCCTCAGTCCCTCATAACACTGGTCACCTCTGCCTGTTCACCTGCCTCACACACACGTCCTCCTCCTTTCACGTTCAGTAACAGAGTGACAGAGTCCCACTTATAAAGGCCGCCCCCTGCCCGACACTAGCCTCTCATTGGCCGGGCATGACGTCAGTCTCTTCTCATTGGCCGAGTAGCGGCCGCTGGTTAACCTATCAGGCTCTTCACACACACATATATCAGAAGGGGAGTTTCATGTAGGGAGAAATAACGTTATTAAACACAACAAATAAGTAAATGTATAATAAGGGAAACATATAAAATAGCATTCACTTAACAGAAATAATAATAAAACACAAGAGTTTCCAAAGAAATACATTTTAACGAAAAAAAAGAAATAACGCTGTCTTCCACCCCCTTACACATACACATTTGAAACTTGGAGATACAAGGTTTCTTCCCGACAGTGACGATATTTACACCCCCGTATTATGTTGGTGTGCCCATGGATTCTTGGGGCATGAAAAGTGTGCCCATGCAGAAAAAAGGGTTGAGAAACGCATACTGCACGTCATCTCACCAGAAGCAACATGGTGACTTTCAAGTTCAAAGTACACTAGAATGGAACAGAATGGACTTTGGGGGGTACAGAAAAGGCCAATTGAGGGTTACAGAAAAGGTCACAGTTACTCTAGATTAAATAAAGCTGGGCAAGGCAACCAGACCAATTCTGAGAAATTACAAGTGTGGTTGCCTATTAGGCTATTATGTCATGATGTGAAGCTTGACCGGTGCCATGGCATTGGTCAGAAGGTTCATTAGTCAGAAGGTTCATTCATTGACCAATCCTCAAGCTTGCTTGCACCACTCCTCCATTGAACTCAATGGACTTTTGGGATTACAGATAAAGTTTTGGTAAAATCTGAAGAATATTTGTCTGGTTACCACACTAATAATGAACCGCTGTCAAAGTCTGGATCACTTATTGCAACAGACAAATGTTGGCTAATGCTCCAAATTAACAATTAAGGCTAGCAAGTAGCCCTGAATACAGGGCTAGGCTAGCAAGTAGCCTAAAGTTAACAAAACTAGAAAACCCGGTGAAAACCCCAAACAAACCTAACGTCTGTCTAAACAACAAACATCTAAATATGAAGAATGACTAGACCTACACTTATATGCTACACAAAAATAAACAAATTATTTATAATGAGTTAATGACCTACCTTCTCCGTGGTTGTTTGGGTGAGGTGACCGTAAACAGTATTTTGTGCGTTAGTGTGTAGGCCTATAGAACATTGGTTCTCAAAGTGGGGTCCGGGGACGGGGGACCCCAGCCAGGGATCCCATAGGCGTAGCTGCATGTCAAACTGCATAAGGGGATTAAAATTGTTGGGAAGAGCCGTAGAAATCTTCTAAAATGGGGGACCGCGGGCTAATAAGTGTCAATTTGGGGGTCCTTGACATGTTATTTGAGAACCACATGGTATAGAAACGTAGGCCTACAGAAAGCTGCAACAGGTGTGAAACTAACTTATATCGCTGTCATGACATAGGCCTATAGTTATAGAATGCAGCCATGTTGTCATCTAGTGGTTACTGGTGGTATTATATTACTTCAGAATATCAGGAGAAACCTTGTATTGTCAGCACTGCAGGTCCAGTTGGATGTCACACAAGTCAACTAGTGTTAACACAAGATAAAGTGTTGACTGTTGTGGTCTTGGCTGTTAATAAACAAGTCTCCTGAGGAAATATCAATGTGATGCGAATGAGACAACAGTAGTTACACACACACACACACACACACACACACACACACACACACACACACACACACACACACACACACACACACACACACACACACACACACATACACAGGGAACATATACGTTGTACCAGTGGTGTTGGACTGAGAGGACCCTCAGTCACCACTGCTTGACCTCTGACCTCTGCACACACCCTGGTTAGCCAACCCGGCCTGGTGGGGATCTGCTCTCTGAAGAGGAGCACTGTAGCCTACTAGTTAGTTAGTTCTTTGTTTGTTTATTTCTGTGTTTCCAATTATGTTTGTCTTCAAAATTCCAGAATATGGTCTCCCTGGAGACAGATGATGTGACATCATATCTTTATTCTGATTGGCTGGTTCCTCTAAATTTGCCTGGTTAATAAACCAGACTCTATCACACACTTCCGCTACTACCAGGGGGTGGTGTTGAGTGCAGTTTTAACCAGGCAACCTCTAAACACCAGAACACACCCTCCTTCTTTCTCTGTCAGACTGCAGAACTTCTGTTGTCGTAAACATCTGTTTAATCTGATCTGTTTAGTCTGATCATTTTAATCTGGTCTGTTTAATCTGGTCTGTTTCATTAAATTACATTTAATGAACTTCAGTTCAGATCAGTGACGATGAAGATTCCAGCCACCCTCCTCATCCTCTCCTCTCTACTTCGTGTCAGATCCATCCCAGGAAGTAAGTGTGATTATATAGAACATATTATTTATACATTTATTACTGTTGTTATCCCAGGCAGTAGCCCTAAGTATAATCATATTTATGTTATTATTAGGGCTGGGACTTTAACTGATTAATTGCGATTAATTAATTACAGAAAATTAACGTGATAAAAAAAAAATACGCATTTTAATCGCACTTAGTTTTTGCACCACAGAATCTTCAGTTTCGGGCATACCGATCATATAGCGATGCACCAACCAAGAAGAGACAACAAACGCAAAGGGAGAAGTAGCCGATCAGAGCGCTTTGGTTGGCCCAGTGGATGCGAAATTTAGATTTAAAAAACTCACTTGTTGATTCACTCGTACAACAAAATGTGTTTTACTTGAAAAAATCCTTCTCAAGTCAAATATCGATGTGCGATTAAAATGCGATTAATTGCGATTAATTAATCACAGAGCCTGTAATTAATTAGATTAAAATGTTTAATCGCATCCCAGCCCTAGTTATTATACAAATCATTATAAGCCTGCCTTCCATATGAATCAGTTTCAGAATATTATATAATCATTTGAATTGTGTCCCGTTTGTGAATAAAGTGTTTCACATGAAGCTACTTTAATATTAACTTCTTATTGAACTTTACAACCAAACATCAATGTTTAACATGTGATGAGTCATTGTCACTATACATTGTCATGTATATGTTCATGTATTGATGTAATGTGTGTTTTCTGTACAGTGATACACAGGGACACTTCTGTCGATGGCTGTTCAGACCCAGATAAAAACACTGATAGAAGAGAGGACATGTTTGGACTGGATGGAGAGGTCTACTGGTACGCTGACTTCAACAAAGGGAAGGAGGTGTTGCATCAGCCTGACTTCATGTATCCAAAAATCACCGTCACAGATGGTTATCAAGGAGCTTTGGAACAGCAGGAGGTCTGCAAAGAAAACCTGAGGACTGCTCTCTCTGTCTACAAGAACCCGCCTGTGAAACTAGGTAAATGCAACACAACAATTAATATTAACTACACTAATTATGAACATCCTGTACCGTGTTTGACATTAATTAAAACATTTAAATATTAATGATATAAAACATGTTTTAATGAAAAATGAAACAAATCTTCAACACTGAGGATTTTATTGTGTAGCTGCAGTATGTTAGTGGTTCTCAAAGAGTGTCATTTGGTTCCATTTGTACACTCAGAGTTACAGACCTGTAAGGGTCCATTTGGTTCCATTTGTACACTCGCAGAGTAACACCTATTGCATACTGTATATATACTGTGAAGTTTTTAATTATACCGACCTTTTGCACATAGAACACACTGTGAAGTTGCTTACAAATAGTTAAAGTACAGTAGCTACTATGGGAAAATAATGCCATTGGTGTATAAAATACACCAAACTTTATGCACAGCTGAGGATGCTCTTTTCATTCTCTTTGCTCTTTTGCCTTTTGCACTCTCTTTCTTCCTAAGTCATTATTACTTATTATTTTATCTTTAGATGTGTTGTTTTCTGTTGTTCTGCTTTATTTTATATATACCACTGCATTGTCTGTAAGGAAGCCGAAAAAGAATACGTTTTACTCTTTTGTACCTGTACAAAAGACGTAACAATATAAGTACAACCTTGAACCTTGAACAGGTGTGTGTGTGTGTGTGTGTGTGTGTGTGTGTGTGTGTGTGTGTGTGTGTGTGTGTGTGTGTGTGCGTGTGCGTGTGCGTGTGTGTGTGTGTTATGTCTACAGAAGAACCACACACCCCCATCATGTTCACCAAACATGAGGTAGAAGTGGGCGTGGCCAACATTCTGATCTGTCATGTGATTGGCTTCTACCCTGCTCCAGTCAGCATCAGCTGGACCAGGAACATCCTCAACCTGACTGATGACATCACTGATGACATCAGTGTCCCGTACCCCAACAAGGATGGAACCTTCAGCCAGTTCTCCAGACTGAAGTTCACTCCAATGCAGGGAGACATCTACAGCTGTACGGTCAACCACCAATCACTGAGCAGCCCTAAGGCCAGACTGTGGAGTAAGAACTCTGTCCTGATAAACAATGTTTATAATTAAATACTGTTTATAGACACTGTTTAATTAAATACTGTTTATTTAAGCAATTAGCCACTAGAGGCTGAAGGTTACGTAGTATTTTATAATGGCTGGGAGGCATGGGCCGAAATATAGGGTACGCCTGGTAGCTAAGGCACCCAGTTATAGACAGTCTCCCTCATCTGAGTCGTCTCACTCATCCACATTCCTGCTACATTGCAGATTTTCACACCTTACTCCTATAGAAATGCAAAAGTAGGCCCCCCATTGAATAGAGAAAAATCAACGCCCATGCCGGGAGGTGTTGTAAGTCACGAGGCGCAGCCAAGTGTCTCCAACCGTGTGATGGACGGGGAGGCCGTTATTATTATTATTATTGGATATTGTTTATTGTTATTATCATTATTATCATCATTGTCTATTACCATCCTGCATTTGTGTTCCAATGCAGTAGCCGTGGAGCCAGCAGAGTCACAAACCGCTGTAACCCTGGCTACCAATCGACAATGAACTTGGGGGAACATGCATGCCGCTGCTGGGGCAGCTGACTGGCCGGTGGTTCAGAGGTTCCGTGATGGCAGCAGGGAGGGCCCGGGCCCGCCCTGCTGGCTATAAAAGGCAGAAGCAGACCATACTACGCTGAGCTAGTGCACCCACGCTGCCTTGTTCCCCACTGACCCGATTGTTCTTTTGTTTAGTTTATCGTTGTGTTTAACTTGCCTGGCTCCAGCCCATAGACCCGCCCACTCTCTGTGCGGACTGGTTTTCTTGGTCTGGTGTTGTCATATGACGCTTAACTTGGTATATCTTGGCGTACCAGCCAATGAAATCAATGCAAGACGGAGGAGGGGGTGGGTCTAACTTTTGAAAATCAACAGAAACAGTGGAGGGGGGAGCTCAGACAAAGCTCTTAATTGCTCCCTTTGAACTTCAAAGGGGGGTTGTTGTGCACACCTCGTTAGCATCAAAGACAACAACCTGTTTGATGCCTGTCATAGAGGGGAGGGGTTGTGTTTGACACAAGTCAAACACAACCCCTCCCACCAGATCTCTTGTGATTGGGAGCTGTTATAAAATACTACGTAACCTTCAGCCTCGCGTGGCTTATTGCTTTTCTAAAATGGTTACAGACATGGCAACATGAAAATCATTCTTAATCATTCAATATTGAGGAAAAAGGTACACTTCTCTGCCACCAGGAAGAGACATTTCCTTGTTTACCAGACAGATTCCAGGAACAGCCAGTGTGTGTTAGTTCCATACACATGTTTATTTTCATCCAGATTTAGCTGCTATGTAGCAGGTGAACATCACATCAAAACCGCTAGCATAGCAACCTAGCCAAACAGCCGAGTGGTGCCTGGAATATAGGGGGCGCTTGTTGCCTTTACAAGCCCGCCTGGAGCCATTCATTCGCCGTCTTATGCATGCGGGCGGTGCTTAGAAGCACCCGCACGGCTGGGGTTTGTAGGAAAATCAAGTGCTCCCTTCCCTTCAGCTTCACAACACTGTGGAAAGAAATAGCACACCTGGGTTTGATATAAACTAATTCAAGGTGTGGATTATTGTGTGATTTAGACACTGGTCTAATCAGAAACCAGGCTATCAGAATCAAGTATTGGGAATAACCGTCTTAAAAAAAGAAATAATGTTTATTATAAATACAGTTTTTTATAGATAAACAATGATAAACACTGTTTAAATAAATACAGTTTATAAATAAACCATTCTTTAAATAAATAAACAATGATAAATACTGTGCTAATACACAAACAATATTGATTATAATATCTTATGTCATATTTGTGTGTGTGTGTGTGTGTGTGTGTGTGTGTGTGTGTGTGTGTGTGTGTGTGTGTGTGTGTGTGCGTGCGTGCGTGCGTGCGTGCGTGCGTGCGTGCGTGCGTGCGTGCGTGCGCGTGTGTGTTTCTCTCCAGATGTGGATCAGGTCCAGTCCAGTGTGGGTCCAGATGTGTTCTGTGGGGCGGGGCTGACCATCGCTCTGCTGGGGGTTGCCATGGGAACCTTCTTCCTCATCAAAGGAAGTGAATGCAACTAAAACCATTCATGAAATATGACATTAAAGTCCATGTCCCCCTGTCCCCCTGTCCCCCTGTCCCCTTAAAGTCTTAGAACAATCCTCTCTATTTCATAAAATAATCTCCTATAAATAAAGTGTTATTTGCACAATTTACAAATTGTCCCGGCGTCTGTTTTCTATACACAGGATAAGCAATGTCTGTATTTCATATGTGTGTGAACCTCACATGCATTGCTGTAAAATAAATATCACAGCAGTCTGGGTTGGACGAGTACGACATTATTTACCATAAGGATGTACAGTAGCTGACACATTCCAGAACATCTCCTATCGATACATTATCTTTCATTTGTTGCCCCCCATATGTTAGGAAAAATATGTTTTAAGTCATTCCAAACAGAGAGAATAAGAAATGATAAGTGATTAAGTGGTGATCATTAGGGCCTAATAAAGGATTAAACCTCAACCAATTACAGATTATGATGATTCAGATGATTTCTTTAAACAGAGTTGAGCTACATTTTCAACAAAAAGACACAGAGAAAAACGAAATCCTTGTTAAAAAAACAAAACAAAAAAACAATTCTGTTTATTTGCTATGGGCTATTTTCACCTTACCTCTGTTTTGGTAATTCACCCTGGAATGATAAAAAAAATGCACATGGTTGATTCACACGTGATTAAAAACACAGATATCCTCTGTAATTATTACAAAATACCAGAGGCCACCAGATAATACTAATCCAAAGTGAATAGAACAGGTAATACTAATCCAAAGTGAATAGAACAGGTAATACTAATCCAAAGTGAATAGAACAGGTAATACTAATCCAAAGTGAAGAGAACAGGTAATACTAATCCAAAGTGAATAGAACAGATAATACTAATCCAAAGTGAATAGAACAGGTAATACTAATCCAAAGTGAATAGAACAGGTAATACTAATCCAAAGTGAAGAGAACAGGTAATACTAATCCAAAGTGAATAGAACAGATAATACTAATCCAAAGTGAATAGAACAGGTAATACTAATCCAAAGTGAATAGAACAGGTAATACTAATCCAAAGTGAATAGAACAGATAATACTAATCCAAAGTGAATAGAACAGATAATACTAATCCAAAGTGAATAGAACAGATAATACTAATCCAAAGTGAATAGAACAGATAATACTAATCCAAAGTGAAGAGAACAGGTAATACTAATCCAAAGTGAATAGAACAGGTAATACTAATCCAAAGTGAATAGAACAGGTAATACTAATCCAAAGTGAATAGAACAGATAATACTAATCCAAAGTGAATAGAACAGGTAATACTAATCCAAAGTGAAGAGAACAGGTAATACTAATCCAAAGTGAAGAGAACAGGTAATACTAATCCAAAGTGAATAGAACAGATAATACTAATCCAAAGTGAATAGAACAGGTAATACTAATCCAAAGTGAATAGAACAGATAATACTAATCCAAAGTGAATAGAACAGGTAATACTAATCCAAAGTGAATAGAACAGGTAATACTAATCCAAAGTGAATAGAACAGGTAATACTAATCCAAAGTGAATAGAACAGGTAGTACTAATCCAAAGTGAATAGAACAGATAATACTAATCCAAAGTGAATAGAACAGGTAATACTAATCCAAAGTGAATAGAACAGGTAATACTAATCCAAAGTGAATAGAACAGGTAATACTAATCCAAAGTGAATAGAACAGGTAATACTAATCCAAAGTGAAGAGAACAGATAATACTAATCCAAAGTGAAGAGAACAGATAATACTAATCCAAAGTGAATAGAACAGGTAATACTAATCCAAAGTGAAGAGAACAGATAATACTAATCCAAAGTGAATAGAACAGGTAATACTAATCCAAAGTGAATAGAACAGGTAATACTAATCCAAAGTGAATAGAACAGGTAATACTAATCCAAAGTGAATAGAACAGGTAATACTAATCCACAGTAAATAGAACACCAAAGTCTGAGTTACGCATCCTACCTGGGTCATGTGCTTCCCCCCATTCTGAATTCCCATAGACTTGTTTAATATCGCGACATCAGGGCTTTAGTATTCCAAACCCTTTGTATTGCATACGGTTGAAGCACTGGAATTTGGGTAATCCATTTTGCAAAGAAACACAAACAAAACACTCGATCACCTCCTCCTTGATGGGACCCCACGTTGGGTCAGGTTACAGGGTAGCATTTGTTTTGTTTCACACAGCATCCCTGTATACACACAGAGAACAGGAACAACCACAAATGTCACCACAAAGTTTTAGCGTGGGGATAAGATTTCTATTTGCCTCATAATGATGAGATATGATGAAATTATAATGTATATTTCCAAATAGTAGCCAGGTGATCGATCTGCATGGACCCTGGGTGTATACATATATACACATATATATATATATATATATATATATAGTGCTGTCCGAGTTAACTAAATTAATCGCAATTAACTCACCGTTATGTTAATCGCGATTAATTATTTTAATCGCAATTAATCGCATATTTACAAACATTGGCTACAATATCGGCTATATTGGCTACAAGGTCCATCCCTGTTGATGTAACAAAAAATACAAAGTATAATTAAAGCATAAAGGTGGACACAACAGTAATCATTAATAGTAGATCCTTATACCCATCAGCTGCAGTCTGTTTAATGCAATATCCATTATGATTTATTCAGGTTTTTAATTGATTTCGAATAAAAGATTAACATACTTTCGCATAAATCAAGCAAATATTTCCACTCCCAAGTTAATAGGGCCACGAAAGACTTGAAAGATATCCCTCTAAGTTACATTGTGACCTGATAAAAGCTGATGACTTATTTGCGATTAATCGCACGATTAACTACATAAATCATGCGATTAATCGCGATTAAAATATTTAATCGTTGGACACCACTAATATATATATATATAAACTATTTCTCTCTCTCTCTCGTTAACTGCTTGCATCCCTCATTTCTCAGGATTGAGAAACAGATTATTTCAGAGGTATCACAGAGGTGTACTTTTGCGAAGTGAATTCGCTCAACTGATTCGCTGGTATAATTTGCTGTAGTTTTTGGTTTGATGTCTGCCTGGTAACAAGTGATGAGAGTGAATAATGTTTTTCCTTGGTTGTAGAGTAGAGACTGTTGTTGAAGAAGTGTTAGTGTTCATTTCCTTATCAGAACGTCAACACTTCAACTAAACTCTGAAACATCTCAACTCATCATGACTTCATCTAATCTCTGGCTCTCTGTTTCACTGTGTTTCTGTCTCTATGGAGCAGGTAAACCTTTTTTTATTTACTTCATTCAGTCTGTGTGTTGACATGCTGATCATAGAACTATGATGTTTAGACAGAAAGAAAGACAGACAGACAGACAGACAGACAGACAGACATATCTTTATTAATTTCTGTGGGGTATACAGTACAAGTAAGAGTAGATCGATACAGCTGAGACTAAATATGAAAAATGTGATAATGTAAGGATATAGGAATTCCAATTTAACAATGAGTATAATTAAAGTGGGATGTAAATCTACACTCAGATTGATGATATTTATATTTTTCTATTTTCAGATGGATATCTGTTCTATATGACAAACGACTGTGTGTTCAACTCCAGTGAGCTGATTGACATCCAGTTCATACAGTCATATCACTTCAATGGAGAGGAGATCCTCAGGTTTGACAGCAGGGTGGGGGTGTGGGTGGGTTACACTGAGCATGGTGTGAAGAACGCCGAGCTATGGAATAAAGATGCTGCGCTCCTGGGTCTGGCAAGAGCACGGGCAGATTGGTACTGCAAACCCTGCGTTGAGATAGACTACGACAATGTTCTGGAGAAGAGAGGTGAGATGATCATCACCTCATGTTAAAGGGCCAGTTCACCTCTGGGACAACCAGAACTTATTTTATTGTTGTTTGGGACAAGATCAACACAATCGTGAGTTATTTTTTGTGTTCAATCTGTGTTTTGAGATATTTTAGTATTTCAGCATGAATGATGATGCATTTTGCATCATATGACTCATCATGCAGCATCATATGATGCAAAATGCATCATCATTCATTCTGAAATACTAAAATATCTAAAAACACAGATTGAACACAAAAAATAACTCAGGATTGTGTTGATCGTGTCCCAAACAACAATAAAATAAGATCTGGTTGTCCCAGAGGTGAACTGGCCCTTTAACTAGAACATTAAATAATAATCATTTAATAGTTCTAACCTTCACCATGAGAACTTTGTTCTAACATCTTACGGTAGCATGTAGGCAATTTATAGGATATTGATTGATTGATTGATTGATTGAATAATTCTACTAACATTTGTTATTCCAGTGGAGCCCTCTGTGAGACTGACCTCAGCCTTGCCCTACTCCAGCAGACACAGCCACATGCTGGTGTGCAGCTCCTATGACTTCTACCCTAAAGCCATCCTGGTCACCTGGCTGAGAGACGGAGAACCGACTACCTCTGGGGTGTCCGACACCAAGACCACTGATGGAGACTGGTACTACCAGGACCACTCCTACCTGGAGTACACACCCAGGTACACATAGAGACATAGAAATACACACCCAGGTACACACCGAATAGACACCTACACATAGAAATACACACCCAGGTACACACCTAATAAACACAGACTACACATAGAAATACACACCTAATAGTGATGATGATGATGAAAATGTGTGTGTGTGTGTGTGTGTGTGTGTGTGTGTGTGTGTGTGTGTGTGTGTGTGTGTGTGTGTGTGTGTGTGTGTGTGCGTGCGTGCGTGCGTGCGTGCGTGCGTGCGTGCGTGCGTGCGTGCGTGCGTGCGTGCGTGCGTGCGTGCGTGCGCGCGCGCGTGTGTGTGTGTGTGTGTGTGCGTGCTACAGATCAGGAGAGAGCATCTCATGCATGGTGGAACATCCCAGCCTGACTGAACCTAAAATACTGCACTGGGGTGAGTTACGGTACTAGTTATATTATGGTAACGTAATATATGTATAACCTTTATAAGTACACTGGGCTACTAGTGCATTAACGGTATTAGTTACTGTCTGTAATATATAAATATGGACTACTGTAATCTATACTCTATTCTACTGTAATATTTCAATATATTCTACTTTATTCTATATTGTAATACTGGTATATTATCTACTGTAATCTTTACTGTACTCTATTGTAATCTACTGTACTGTACGCTTCTCTACTGTCATCTATACCAGTGGTTCCCAAACTCTTCCAGTACCAGATGATACATGGACAAACTGTCCATTACATGATACTGTATATACTGTAGACAAACTATCTATTACATACATGATACATGGACAAACTGTCCATTACATACATGATTAGGGATGGGTATCGTTCACCTTTGAATCGATACGATACCTTTTTCGATACCTGGGAATCGATACGATACCCTTTTTGATACCATTTTCGATACTTTTTATTGTTATTATTATTATTATTATTATTTTAACAGAATTTAATCAGAATGTATTGAGAGTATAGCCCTTGATGCAACCGGTGGTGCTTTGGTCTTTTCATGCATGCACGCGCATGCAAGTTTGCTTTGAACGAGTCTCTTCTTCTTTTTCGGTGGAGGGGGCATTGTTTTTGCGTGCAAAAAGAATACCGCAGAAGCAGTACTGAAGCCAAAATGTGTTTGTGACTTTGCCACTTTTCAACCCATCTTCATATAATAGGTCCTCACTAATGTTAATAATAAAATAGCACAATTTTTTTTCTACTCGGTCCAAGTCTCTTAGGAGAGCTGTGGGAAGTTCAGAAATCCATCGTCTTGTGACATCATCATTTTCCAAAAAAATAAATAAATAAATCTATATTTTTGAAAAAAATATTTTGATTTTTAGTAGAAAGCCTGCATTTTCTATTAGCTTGGATTCCCAATCGATGATGTCACAAGACGATGGGTTTCTGACCTGCCCACAACCCTCCAATAAAAAGAAAAAAAAAGAAAAGCAATTTTTTAGTGAGGACCAATTATATGAAGATAGGTTGAAAAGTGGTGAAGTACTCCTTTAAATTGTTGCGGGGGCGCAAGTTCTAGCATGCACACCGTTCCGTTCCTGTGCGTGCATGTGGAAAAAACTTGGGCCACACGCCATGGTACTGCGTCCAGCGACCAAAGCACCACTGGATGCAACATCTCATTTTAGAGGGGCTCCTATACACAAGTAAAACATCACATATAATGCACAATACACGCAAACGTACAGATACAGTTAGCTTGCTCCCCCTCTCCTCACCCCATTCCCCACCCCCAGCCCTCAATTAATTTCAAACAAAGAAATGGAGAACAAACTGACCTGCGTCAAAGTCAGAAATAAACATAAATAGAAGCAGTATTAAAAGCATAAACACATTGAACAGGTTGTCTCTAAATGCGAATACAAGTCAGAGAGGCCCAGAAAGAAGTGAAAGAGGAGGATTGTTCCAGTCAAAGGGAGCTTTGTAGTGGAATGAGCCCAACCTCAGAAAATGTTTTTTTGAGGAACAGTAAAATAGGGATGTTGTGTGTATAAGGTAAGGTAATCACTGAGAGTGCACAAGTTAGTTCCCAAGCCCATGCAAATTGGGGAGGGTTGCCTCAGGACAGGCATCCATTGTAAAATGACCAAATCAAACATGCAGACAACAAATCTGGAAATTTGGCGTTCTATGAACGGCCGTCTCCGGGCCGCCGAGGTGGACACGCGGGTACCGGCCTCGGCTCTCCCAGTCGCTCTTAGCCCGAGTTACAGCATTTTATTTGCGCTGACCTGGTGCGTCCGTTCCGGAGCACCAGGAGTTGGTGGTCCCCGGGAATTCCCTGTGAGCAGCCCCTTTGGGGGGATCATTTGGTAATTTTTTTGCTTTTTGGCGGCGGTCCCCGGGGGTCCCCGGAGCTCTGGGGGGTCCCTGGCTACTCTGCAGTCCCAGGCCGAGGCCCCAAAGTCGGACAGGAGCGGAGCGGCGGCCCGTCTGGTTCTCCAAAGCCATATCCCCAGGTCCACAGTCATATCGCATGGGGTCCCTGGAGGTGGTCCCTGACCGGTAGTCCCCGTACTCTGCAGTCCGAGGCCAAGGCCCCAGAAACCCCTCAGGGACCCCCAGAGGTCCCCGAACCACACTTTGGGAACCAACCATGGACCCCCTTTGAAACCCTGTAGGGACCCCTAGAGGTCCCCGAACCACACTTTGGGAACCAGCCATCGACCCCCTTTGAAACCCTGTAGGGACCCCCACAACATCCCTATTTTACTGTTCCTCTTCCATGTGGGACCTGAGACGAGGGCCTGTGTGCTACTGATCTGGACATCTGATGATGACACACGAAAGAACAAGAAGAGAGAAGCTAACGGCTGCAGCCTGCGGGAGGAGGAAGAGTCGTGTTGGAAGGAGGAAGTGTCGTGTTGGAGAAAGATGGAAACCAGTGTCACTGGGAAGTGAAAGCTGAACATTGTCATAGACACCTTGACCTTGCAAAGCCCTGCACCGCCATGGAAACCAGCCCTGCATTGTCATGGAAGTGAAAGCTGAACTTGGTCATATAAGTTGCAAAGTCCTGCAGTAAACTGCAGCAGAAACCTCTTATGCCCATATTCTAACCTTTAAAAATAAAAAAATCTCTAGTTGATCACACTGAGCCTCACACAGAACCATCACAAGCAGCAGATCAGCAAGCGTTGTGAGCTTGTAGATCTGTCACTATTGATACCTTTTGAATTTGAATCCTGAAAAGTAACAGTTTTGGACCCAAAAGGAGCACTGTGATAACCATGTACGCTTGATTTAATGTTGTGCTCCACTAATAAAATGTGTTTTGATTTGTTTTGATTTGATGTCAGAGGTAGACATTGGCAGACTATTATATTGTACAGTAGTGTAATAATAATAGTTCTTGTCTGGTCAGATTCTTCCATGTCAGAGGCAGACCTTGTATTGTATTTTGTATAGCATTATATTATATTGTACAGTATTGTAATATAATAATATGGTTATTAGGCCTATTATAATAGCCTCGGAAACCCAGGCTTTTATTTTGTCGATAGGAAGAAAAATAAAAGCCTGGGCCAACCCCAAGAGGGCGATAGCAAGAGGGTGCAAAAGACCCGTACTTCCCGTTTCTGTGTGACGTAGGTAGATACCTTTTTAGGAGGCGGAAGCATGTTTGGAGTCTATTCATTTACAATGGGAGAGCTAACGTGAACACAGAGCAAAATATTGGACTAAATATTGGACCAGATCATCACAAGCCACATAATATTAACAAAATTGTCATACTAAAGTGGCTTTTTTCAGCGACACAACAACTGAGAAAATCAGCTTTATTATTGCTCTTTAGCTGTCCCACAGTGTCCCAGCAACACACTCTCGCGGGATCTATACCACCAGTAAACAGGACGTGCGCGAGATTTGCCGTCAGAGCCGGCGCCCACTTAGGAGTCTATTTGTAGGCTTTGTGTACCATGTCGCACTCTAGTGGATCCAATGAGGATGAGCTATCTTCATTAATTAAATATCTTTGGCCAACCTGCTGAGATTTCTGGCATAGGAAGTGGGAGGCGGGCCATGGCACAGATCGTGAACCAATAGGATCCACCGGCTGTTTTCTGTCGTGGGTCCGCCCCCTCTAGACCAAAATAGGCCTGTGTTAGGGTAGGCTACTATTACAATAACATGGTTCTTGTCTTGTCAGATTCTTCCATGTCAGAGGCAGACATTGTGTTCTATTATATTGTATAACATGATAGTATATTGTACAGTATTGTATAATATTGTATATTATAATAACATGGTTATTGTCTTGTCAGATTCTTCCATGTCAGAGGCAGACAGAACCAAGATGGCGGTGGGAGCTTCTGGTGTGGTTCTGGGCGTGGTGTTGGGTCTGTGTGGACTCATCTACTACCACAGGAAGAAAAAAGGTGATTAAAATCATGGTGCCGTTGATGACGCTCACGCTCAACTTACTGTAAATACAGTAAATATACTAGTAAGACACCTGAGGGTGGAATGCGACCTCAGGGTGACATGCAACCTCGCCCTAAAGGGCGAGGTCGCGCCAATTCTTGACTATCTGGCCAACCACAGCGTTTCTCTGACGATTCTAGTTGTTGTCATTCTGGGGGGAGTTTGTTCATGTTTTTGTGGGGGTATCAACCCTAGGAGACACGGGGAGAACATGCAAACTCCACACAGAAAGGCCCCAACCCTAGGTTGGGTTGGCGATAGGGCCTTTCTGTGTGGAGTTTGCCTAAACATGGAGATGTGGTACAGAAGGACTCATATATGGGCATAAAAAGTATGTCATGTGACATCACTTCCTGTACAGACAGTCAGACAGACAGCCATTGACTCCGACCTAACAATGGCTACTGTCTATGACGGTAGTTCCATATGACATATTGGACTAGACTATCTCCATATATAGTGTTATCCACATCTCCATGTTAGGACTCATATATGGGCATAAAATGTATGTCATGATGTGACATCACTTCCTGTACAGACAGTCAGCCATTGACTCCGGATTAACAATGGCTACTGTCTATGACGGTAGTCCCATATGACATATTGGACTAGACTATCTCCATATATAGTGTTATCCACATCTCCATGTCATCGACATCACTTCCTGTACAGACAGTCAGACAGACAGCCATTGACTCCGGCCTAACAATGGCTACTTTCTATGACGGTAGTCCCATATGACATGATGGACTGGACTATCTCCATATATAGTGTTATCCACATTTTGTGTAGCCGCCCTGTACAGGAAGTGATGTCACAACTCGCTGACATCACACTGACATCTAAGAGGATACGGAAGGACATCTAAGAGGATACGGAAGGAAGGTCCCTCAAACGACACGGTTCTTCAGAGTATATGCAACCTTCGGTCGCAACAACCTTCGGTCGCAATTATGACTTACTATACGGCTCCGTGGTCCACTGTGCATCTGTGATCGGTAAATCCCGCGACTTGTTTACAGCGCACATTGGGCGTGCACGCAAAGTGAACGTCCTCCATAGTAAATCCATTTAGAGACCCATAAAGAGACTTCATTTACTCAAAAAGAGACATTTTGATCCAAAGGGTTGCCTGTTTACAGTAGAAAATACACTCGGCAGGGCGCAGCCATGTTTCTTCTCTGGGCCCACACTGTCATGTGACTAGATGACAGAACGTTGCCGTCAAGTGATAATCCAAAAAAACTAAAAGAACCCCCATCCGGCCCTTCAAAATAATAGCGGCGGCCTACGGAGGAAGCGGCGCGGCACCACGGCACCAAGCATCCCTTCAAAATAAGAGGCAGTAGAAGTGTTAACATGATTCATTAACATGATTAATTCATTAATGTCTGATCAAAATTCAAACACTACATAATGATGAGTGAGAAACCGATCACATAACACACAAGGAAGTGATAACTGATCAGTGGTCACATGGGGAAGTGATCAGTGATCACATGACAGGAAGTGACAACCGCAGAAAAGCAAAAAGAACATTGTTAGTTACTACCAAGCCCCCAGAACGGCTTGTAAACGCTGAAGCGGCCGCCCTACTGGCCAAAGTTGGAATTTCAGGCGGGGTGAAACATACATGCACGAGCATAAGAGCGCGCTGCTGGGGTCTACAATAGGGTTCAATGGACGTCGACGTTGTTCGTGACGTCATTACGTCTCGGCGTCAAACATTTTGGTCTCTAGGTAGAGACCAATTTCCCCCAGAATGCACCTGGATTAGCTACTTCCGCATGCTTCAAAACGCCACTGAGCAATTGCATCGAAATGATAGCTGGGGGCGGGGCTGGTCCGCTCTCTACTCTATTGTTACTACCTAAACGATTGTTTATGGTACCTGGACCTAGAACTTAAAATTTCAGCCAGAGCACGATGTGACCAAACGGGACACGACGTGTCGGCACGGCGCGGACTGTGCCGGGCTCAATTGGCCATGTATATGTCGAGCTTTGGGTTGGGTCTGGCTTTTTTAATCCGGTAGGCAAGCGCAGCACGGTATCATGATGTCTCTGTGACTGTGTAAGCTGCGCGCTCATAACTCTATGGCTGACCGCCGCGCTGTTGTGGCAGTGACTGGCTGCTGTCAGTGGTGAGGCGTGTGCATGCATGCGCTGGTCGAGCAGAGCGGAGTAATTGTTGAAACAGTCCACAGACACTTTTGTATATCCTAATAATAATAATAGGGCTGGGTTGGGCCGGACTCCTGCCTGTGAGGTCAAAACAGCGGTTTGGTTGGTCTCAGAACGTTGTATAAACACAATCCAATAGAAAAATACTAACTTTGAAGCTAAAGAAATAACCGCACTTGCCTGAGGACAATCCACCGTGTTAGTTATGAGAGGGTCCACACAATCTTGCAACAGGGGCAGCCGAAATCTAGCAACAGGGGCAGCTATGAAAAAAATCGACTAAAGCCAGGTATGAAGGGTTATGATTTAACCCTATATGTGTTTTGGTCTGTATGCCTCCTTTAAAGCTCCTGGACCCCACTTGACAGCAGCCTGCAAACGTAGTCCAGAACACTGATGATTCTCAAAGTGTGTGTGTGTGTGTGTGTGTGTGTGTGTGTGTGTGTGTGTGTGTGTGTGTGTGTGTGTGTGTGTGCGCGTGCGTGCATGCGTGCTCTATTAGGTCATGCTCCGGTGCCGACAGACCTGACTGACAATCTGTAGACTCCTCCCACATCTTGAGACTCCTCCCACACGTCCAGGTTCACTTCCTCTTCCTGTTTCACACAAACACACCACAACAGACACTCATTACTCACATTACACACATTAAACTACACACCTTTATAACTGATACAACTAATAGACACTCATTAATATACACACATTAAACTACACACCTTTATGTACTGATACAACTAATAGACACTCATTACTATACACACATTAAACTACACACCTTTGAAATCGTAGATTATAATAATGTTTAAAAACTAAAATGAAACTAAAACACAATCAGAAATCAGGTTTTCTGTGGTTTAGGTTAATTAAATGGATTGGAATGTATAAAAATTAACTAGTTTATTAACATTTTAACTGATTTAATTTTCACACATTTAATACAAAACATTTTTATTGGTTCATAGTGTTCACATGTTTGGTTCTAACTTGACGTTTGTGTTTTCAGCATCACTGCCCCCTGCCGGAGAGAGAGGAGTCTGGGTGTACTATTCCTATAATGTTTTTCGACCATGTGTCTTAAAAGTAATTCATATAGTGTCATTTATACAAAACGTTAACTAGCTATCCAAGATTAAAAGTAATTCATAAAGTGTCATTTAAAGAAAACGTTAACTGACTATCCAAGATTAAAAGTAATTAATATAGTGTCATTTAAACAAAAAGTTAACTGGATATCCAAGATTAAAAGTAATTAAAGCTACAAGCAGCGATACCCACGTCACAAGGGGCAGCTGTTAAACTATTACACTACACTTATTGCCCGATTACAATATTACACTTATTACACTATTACACTTATTGCGCTATTACACTATTACACCTATTACATTATTACCCTTTTTGTGCTATTACACTATTAGACTATTACACATATTGCGCTATTACACTATTACACTTATTACACTTATTGCTCTAATACACTATTACACTTCCATCCATCCATCTTCAACCGCATATCCGGAATCGGGTCGTGGGGGTAACAGTTCCAACGGAGACTTCCAGATTTCCTAATAAGCTGACTCCTTTCCAAGTGTAGGAGCAGCGGTTCTACTCCAAGTCTCTCTCGGGTGACTGAACTTCTTACCCTATCTCTAAGGGAGATACCAGCCACCCGTCTGAGGAAACCCATTTCAGCCGCTTGCACCCGCGACCCACACTTCATGACCATAGGTGAGAGTAGGAACGAAGATTGCTCGGTAGACAGAGAGCTTTGCCTTCCGGCTCAACTCTTTTTTCTTCACAACAGTGCGATTTAGCGACTGCAAAACCGCTCCTGCTGCTCCGATATGGAATCAGAATAGACTCAATACTATTCGTATCTGTGAAAAATATGTGTACTTGTACAGGCAATTTGTATCAAACATACTGTAAGTGTATATTGGATTTGTCTTTGTGCAGTTATTTTTCGTATCTGTGAAAAATATTTGTGCAATTCGTACTCATGTTTTCTCATTTGTGTGTGAACTTATACATTTCAGAAGGAGATTTAGTTGTGACTGTACCAAAATTGGTGTGAGTAATTATGGGTCCGTTTTACCTAGCTGTTTGTCATATGATTTGTAACTTGTAAGAAATAATTTCACCTGTGTGTGTAGAGGCATTTGTATCTGTGAAAAATATTTGTGTCTTTGTACAGTGCAATTCGTAGCAGTACCGAGTGTCTTCAGTAGATGGAAAACTTGCACCATACTGGCTTCTAGAAATGAGATTCATGGCTCTTTGAAGTTAGCCGGATCTCTGGGATCTGTTCCTTTCAAAGAGCCGTTCAAAAGACTGTCTCATCTGAGATATTTAGTTCCTTTAGTTATTTAGTTCCTTTGTAGATTTTGATTATAATTACAAATCACTTCAACCCTATATCCATTGTGGCCATATATACATTTCTGCCATTTGAAAATAGCCGATCTACAAACTAACAATGCATCTCAACAGCTATTTTCAAACGACTGCAGAGTCCGGGGACCCCCTTGCGTCGCTGCCAAAGAGCTAAAAAATGAGCGTGCCATAGGCCATTTTTTTTTTTGCTTACGGGGAATTCCCGGGGACCACTGACTCCTGGACCTCCAGAACGGAGGCAAAAGTGGTTGCGCCCCTAGTGGAGGACCACCGCCACTGCAGCGCACATAAAATGGCATAACTCGGGCTAGGAGCGGCCGGGAGAGCCGGGGCCGGTACCCACACGTCCGGCGGCCGTCGCCAAAGAGCTCAAAAATGAGCGCACCATTTCTTTTGCTCGCGGGGAATTGAGAACTATCTTCTCTAGCTCAGCGCACTGTAGAGCCTTGAGGACGTTTGATTCATCATCATGTGTCAGTCCAAAAAATGATCTGGTATCCTCTGCCAAGTACATTCATTGTAGGTGATGGATAGGATAGAGTGACCAGACGTCCCGGTTTGGCCAGGATTGTCCCGGTTTCAAGCTGCGTGGTGTCCCGAGTCTCGACAAATATCTCAAAAACACTAATATGTCCTGGTTTTTCAATGTTCACTATGAAATTGTCCCGGTTACCAGAATTAAAATAATAGTGTTTGATGGAATGATTTCTATTTCCATCAGTGTTGTTTTCAGTGGTTGCATAGACATATATCATGTTCTTTTCATGAAAACCTAAGCAATCAGAAAACATGAACAAATCCATTGCGTGTCTGAATTCAATGCTGAGGCTGTTTGTCAATCAGTCGCTGCCTGTATACTGTATACAACCCCTAAGTAGGCCTAATATTAGCTTTGCTACTTGCATTTTCATTACTTTACCACATTAGCAGACTAGTAATAACTTTCAAAACGATCGGGTAGAAATTGGCCTTTTTGCCTGCCCTTTTTAAAAAATATATATTTTGGCAACCCAATTTAAATCTCCCGCGACCCAACCGTGGGTCACGACTCAGTGCTTGGAAAACAGTGCTATAAACAATGCAGAGCCATGAGCAAATTCACTTACTCCATACTATAGGGGACGTGACAATCCTACAAATATAGTATCAGTGATTGTAGCAGCAACGTTTTGAGTAAGCATGCAAAACAGCAAACTATCTATTCTGTGTTTACCTGGTGGGCTACCTGTGGCAGCCTAAGCTATAGCGAGGCCTACAAACTGTGGTTCAAGTACCCTCAACTCAAGGAGGGGAGCAGTATCGGCCTGCAAAGAGGATGCTCATGGTGGGGTTGTGTCGGATGAAGAAGAGGAAAGGGTGGTCAGCAACGAAGCGAGCAGGACCAAAGAATGCAGACTTCAAAACAAGAATTGCAGCAGTGGCGGCAGCTGCCTCAGTGCCCTCCTCGTTTACTTCCACAAAGGCCTTGTGCACCACCTTGGAGAGAACCAGGTCGTTGTCTGCAGACAGGCCGGAGAAGTCACTCTTTCTGTGGTCAAAGGCGTCGACCATTCCCATCTTGATCAAGATGTTTTTCATTTCATATGTCTCCTCCATCATGAAACGAGGCAGGCCGAGCAGAACCTGCTCCTGCTCCATCTTGCCTGGATCAGTCCAGTCCATAAACGTTTCATATGTTAGCTCCTTTTCTAGCTTCTCCAGGCCTGTTGTATCGTCCTCCATCTTAACGGGCAGAAAGACAAGCATGCTAAGGTCTTTCCCTGTGTAGGGCAGCTCCAGGACCTGACAGTTGACCTCGGGAATGAAGGCAAGGGGGAACCTAGACTCCTGGTACATCATCTTCACCGGCTTGCTTTCAGTTTTGCTAAGTCTGAACTGTCCATCCCTGGTGCGGTCCGCATGGAACGACTTGTCCCACTTGGCTTTGAAGTAGATGGCATTAACCGACACCAGTCTGGGATCTACATTGTCGAACACATCCGGGGCAAGCAAGTCCTTGATTTTATCTTGAGTCTGTTTCTCCACCCAGCTGTTTATGTTCAACCTGGCTCCTTCTGCGTTCCAAATGAAGTCCACAGGCTCCAGCTGCGCGTCATAGTGTTTTCTGGTTGCACTTAAGAACTCCAGAACAAACGGGTAGGACTGCTCTCCATACAGGCGGTTGACCATGCTGAGGGCGTAGGACGTCCCTGACTTGTTCATGTGGCTCATAAGCTTAGAAAAGTCCATATGTAAGTCATCCTTAAAGTGCAGGACCTCTGACATCTGTGAGGCTGTGTTGCCCCAGGCACCCAGCAGCACCATGGCCAGAGCAGAGGAGATGCTGAGAGGAGAGTAGAACACATTGCCAGTGTTGTCATCTTCTGACAGCTGTTTGAACAGAGACATGGAAAACTTGTTGCTGGCCACTGCCAGGGGAGTTGGTGGCATTGTGATAACCAATGTCCAAATGTTACAACTCACACAAAATAAAACTATTAAAGTGTTTAACTTCATGGTTGTTTAACCTAAGAAATCAACCGTAACAGAACTGGGACTAACTGAAGAATATAGCTCACAGGTGAAATTACTGTTCTCAATAAAGCAGTGTATTCCCGTTTTAAGCCGCTGTTCCTTGACACTGACATCATCAATGACATCGCTTGATGGGTCTCAAATATGGAGTTCTGTGTCTTTCCGAATACAAAATAATATAACTTCTCAAGGCAAAGGAAACACTAATTTCTTGAAGCACACAGTAGAATACAGAACAACTAGAAATACTGTTCCTACGAATCAGTGTGGGCTTGCTGCTCCCTCATTGGCTAAAGGCCCTGCCTTTTTTAGGGGAATAACCTGAGCATATAAAGATTCGGGAGAACATACTGGCCTGGGAGAACATGCGCTTTCAGCGTAGTGGAGAATAAACTTGGTCTGACTTAAGAGAACATAGGCTACTGGTCTCGCATTTCAGCGAGCCCAAAGATTTCATGTTGGTGTTGTAGTTATTTACATCAGGTTGCACTTGTTGGTGGTGAAATATTTAGTTCCAAATGTTCGCTTAAAAAATACATATATTCAAAGATTTTCACGCATTTTCACGACTTTTAAAAAATAGCAGATCTAAAAGCTTGCAGCGTGGCACACAGTGCCGCGCTGTGAGCTTGTATATCAGCTATTTTTCAATAGTTAAAGCATAAAATAATTAAGTCCCCTCCGCCTTGGGCCCTAGTAACCCTAGTAACTCAGTCACCAAGAACGCTGCTCCTCATTGGCTAAGGCCCTGCCTTTGTACTGTCGTTTTGAGGTAGCCTGACACTCAGCCTGAATTGACATTTCGTTTCACTTCATTATTAAAAAAAATTAAAGGGGTGTGGCAAGCGATTCAGGGTCTGGAACTAGGCTAGTTTTGAGGAGAATAAACTTGACATAAGGTTTCGGTATAACATACTGGTCTCGTCTTTCAGACGAGCTCACAATGAAAACATCTGGGTCACTTATTGCAAAGAAAAACAGGCTAATGCTTCAAATTAACAAGGCTAGCAAGTAGCCTAAACAAAACTAGAAACCCCTATGAGAAAACTTAACGTCTGTCTAAACAACAAACATCTAAATATGAAGAATGATCATAGGCCTACACTTTTACAAAAAAATAACCACATTATTTATAATGACCTACCTTCTGTATTTTGTGCGTCAGTGTGTAGGCCTATAGAACATTGGTTCTCAAATTGGGGTCTGGGGACTCCAGGGATCCTTGATCCCTGGAAATAACTAAATAAAAACTTGTAATCAAATTCTGCAGTAAGCTAACTGTCATGTGAAGCTCAACCAATTGATTCCCTGATGATTATTGATTCCCACTCCCATTGATTCCCTACTGATTCCCACTCCCATTGATTCCATCATTGATTTCCAACGGCAGCGGAGTTACGTCATTGATGATGAAAGTCATTTTTGAGGAGTTGCCATTTCCAATTGCAGCGGAAAAAAAGGTCTATAAAAAGTTACAGGTTACCCTAGAAGTCTATAAAGTTTCCCTATAACTATAATGTATTGCCCTGACAGGCAACCACTAAGAAAAAACTAAAAAACATACAAACATCAAAGTTATATATAAACTAGACCAGGTCAACCTGGTTGTGCCAGACCCCCTGTCTGTCATCATCATTTATGACATCATGCCTTTTGTAGGCATGTCATCATCATATCATCATCATATATACCCTTTATATAGAAAACCCGGACAGACCGACATTTGCTTATGTAGGCCTACCCATTTCATGGGTCTGGCAAACAGTAGCCTATATTATGTACAGGGTAGGGGAGACAAGTGGGGTGGGGCTGGGGTAAGGGGGGCATCACTTCTCGCTTGTCTATGTTGCCATCTAGTGGTTACTGGTGGTATTATATTACTTCAGAATATCAAACAGGAGAAACCTTGTCAGCAGGTCCAGTTGGATGGCACACAAACCAACTAGTGTTTTTTAATCCAACACAAGATAAGTGTTGACTGTTGTGGTCTTGGCTATTAATGAACAAGTCTCCTGAGGAAATATCAATGTGATGTGAATGAGACAACAGTAGTTTAGTTAATGTATACACAGTATATAATATGTGTGTGTGTGTGTGTGTGTGTGTGTAACAAAGACTATCCAATTTCACTATCCTGCATCAGGGCCCTCATCGGTCCTTTGATTTGTTTTGTTACATCAAGATTTGTGGTCTAGCTGCACAATGATTACCTTGATGTATTAGGCCATGTGGTATACGATTCTTCTTATACGTTTGTACTTCAAGTTTAAAATGAAACTAAATGTTTTTTCAAGTGTCCAAATAAATTCCAAATATTATCAAATTATCTCGCGGCGCTCCTGGACTGCTGTCGCGGCACCCCAGGGTGCCCCGTCACCCACTTTGAAAACCCCTGCCCTAAACCTTACTTTCTTTCAGAACCAGTACAGTAATATGTATGCAATACTGTATGTATGATTGATTTTGTGTTATTTGTTTTACAAAGGTAAAAATTATATCGATTTTTACAAATATATAGTAGGTTAAAAGTGAACCGTTAAGGAATCGGACCGCTAAGAGGTAGGCCTACTCTTTAAGGATTCCCAACTCTAGTAGCCAGCAGCAGTTAGGAGAAAGAGCATCCATCCATCCATCTGGCTGCAGCTTGGTAGTAGAGGACAGATTCTCTGCATTGACACACATACTATTTTATAGAACTCTTTTCAAGGGATATTGAGAACGATGCGCAGGCATGACGCATTCTTATAATTAAACATTTTTATTTAAGTACAAATGTTTTTTAGTCTGAGCCTCAATGCTCTATTTACATGACAACATATTTGTGTATTTATTTTATGTATTGATCTTCAAAACTGACACCCAACGCAAAAGCACTTCCCGTGCCCACCGCGCGGCTCAGTGCTTGGTGTTGTGGGGCCATCTACAAGCTCCACAACACCAAGCATTGAGCTATTTTCACTTATAACAGGGTTCCCACACTTTACCAATTAATTTCCAAAACTTTTCCAAGACTTTTCCAGAATATTTAACCCGATTTCCAGGACTATATAACAATAATTCAGCTCAATAACGAGTCGCTTACTCCTATGCGCAAATAATCATATTTCAACTGGGGACCCCGGCACCCTGACGAGCACTAAGAGTAGAGGAATTTTGTATAACACGGTTTTATTGTGAAAATAGCCGATCCTACATGCTCACGGGCATGTAGATCTGCTATTTTCACAATTTCTGCCTCTAATATGAGACAATTTGGCCAATGTTTAATATGTCATTCCAGGACCTTCCAGGACCCTTGATCAATTCCAAAACATTTCCAGTAATTGAAAAACATTTTTCTAATTTCAAAGTATTTCCAGGAATTTCATGACCGTGGGAACCCTGTTATAATGACCAGCCCAAAATAGCGATGGCAGGTTGAATGTTATTGTCCATATAATCCATGGTGGCCTTCACTGAGCCATGTCTTCCTCCTGGAATTACGTCACTACAGATTATCGTAGCCGTGAACTGTATATTATCGCTGTCGGGTGGAAAACCTTGCATTATTGTCCAAATCCATTACGTTTCAGAATATTTTCACAACTTTGCCCGACAGCAGTATACAGTACACACTACTGTACTTCCAGCCGTCTCTAGGACTTACAGTACACACTACTGTACTTCCAGCCGTCTCTAGGACTTCCCAGGCTTGCCAGCTTTCCTCCTGCCTCCACTGTAACTAAAGCTCTTCAAAGGATTCTTGCCTCGTGTGTTCTGAAAAGAGAAAGACAGACACTGATTGACAAATGTTTTAATTTCAAGGGAACCCCCCTCCCTTCAAATGGGTGTGCTGTGAGCTTGCAGATTGGTGAAATTTCAGCCAAGAGATGTGACGCAGAGGAGCAGACAAAGATAAGAGCCCCCAACTAAATATACAAGGTTTACAGGGTTCTCACACATTTTTACCAATTAATTTCCAAAACTTTTCCAGAATGTTTAACCCAATTTCCAGGACTATATAACAATAATTCAGCTCAATAACAAGCCGCTTACTCCTATGCGCAATGCCCAAAGACAGGTAGTGTATGCCAGGGTTCTCAACCTTTTCAGGCTGTGACCCCCGAAATAATCATATTTTAACTGGGCACCCTGACGAGCACTAAGAGTTAAGGAATTTTGTATAACACGTTTCTATTGTGAAAATAGCAGATCTACATGCTCACAGCATGTTGATCGGCTATTTTCACAATTTCTGCCTCTAATATTTGACAATTTGGCCAATGTTTAATTTGTCATTTCAGACGTATTAACAAAATCAATAACCAAAGACAATGCATAGCTATTTTTTCCAGGACCTTCCAGGACCCTTGATCAATTCCAAATCCTTTCTAGTACTGGAAAAATATTTTTAAAAATTTCAAAATATTTCCAGGAATTTCATGACCGTGGGAACCCTGGGTTTAAGTAGTTAATGTGCCATGCGTTTGAAATGTCAAGGTCTCAGACAGAATTATGAAAACAATTAGCCTGGGTAAAAGACGTTTGCTCTGACAACCATTCACTTCCCAACTCCTAAAGTTTCTCACCTTGAATGTGGGCTTAACGACGCCATCTCGCTGTCGCCACTTCTTCTTCCTGCCTGACAGAGGGTTGACGACCCCCTTCAGGGATTTAGGAACTAGAGGAGGAGTGGGGATCAACGGAAACCATTAACGATGGCACACAACATTGTGCAATACAAATGAATGCCCTACGTCGTCATACTACAGCGCCAAAGAACAAAAATAGCCTATCTACTAGCTCAAAACGCATCGCACTGCGCAGCGTTTTAAGCTTGTGCTGTAGATCTGTTTCTTTTTCTTTTCTTTTTAATTTGAGTCATGAAAAGTAACAGTTTTGGACATCATTCTAATGTTCCACCTGACAGCAACGATATTATAAGTGATGTACAGTACAGGTCTTACCTAGGTAGTCTGGGACATTCTTCATGTGGGGTTTGATGACGGCAGGGTGCAGGTCTTTATCGTGCCTCAGCAGCTGCAGATCCCTGGGGTTGTCGTCGAAATATGCCTGGATTATAGCGGAAACATTAAATCAGAAAAATTATCCTTGAAATTAAAAAGGTTGAGAAACACTGCACTATAGAGGTCTTCGGACCTGCCCGAGATCCGAAATTACCCGCGATCCGAACCGCCCCGAGCCGGGTAACGGGGCCGTTTTCGAGCTTTTACCGCGGGGCGGGCCGGGGCCGGGGCCATCTGCCCCGGTTCCCCGGGTATCTCCTGTTACCCGAGTGGAGCCGAGACAGGCCGAGATTGAAGTGAAAGCGAACGCAACAACTGCACCAAATAGATAACGCCACATGATGGCACTAAAGATGCAGCATGTAATCTGTTGCATTGGTTGTGAGAACTGAGAAGTATAACTCACTCAGTCACAACAACACTGACTGTATCAGTTGGATTGTTATTATTATCAAAGATATTAACGTAACGTTTTGGTTAACGGTTTACAATGGAGTTGTCATTGCGTGTTGTCATGCTCTGCAGAGCAAAATGGACACTCAAAGCAGAAAGATATAATGAACAACACATGCGACAGAAAACGATAGCATTAGCATTGGCTAGCCAAAGAAGAAGGAATAAAAACATGGATTTATTTGTATTAACAAACTGTCCGCATTGACTTACTGGTCTGGGAAAAGATCATCTTTTGGCGAGAGGCACAGCGCCGCTGACAGCAACAGCAGCACCGTGGCGACGTTAGGTAAGAAATATGTCTGATACAACTCTTAATATAATAACGTTGGCATTCTTTCATTTCGGGGCGACAGGTTCGGGTCTCGGATCTCCCGTTCTGCTCGGGTTTCGGATCCAATTTTTCTAATAACAGGCGGGGCCGTTCGGATCGGATCCATCACGTCTCGGGGCTGATCGGGTAACGGTTCTCAAATTCCAAATGATAGACGGGGCCATATGGGTCCGGGTCCATTTCCCCCGGGTCCTTTTGGGTTCGGGTAGTTCAAATTGGACCCGTGAAGACCTCTACTGCACTACTTATTTTAGGAAACGGAATGTGGATGTCATGTATAGATTGAGTCCATTTAGTCTTGTCAGAGGATTAGATTATGAAGAACTCACCTTAAGTTTCGATGAGTTGAGCAGTTCCTGTTTGATCTCTTTCAGTCTGGCTTCCTTTACTGCCTGCTTTGTCACCGAGCGCATGGCATCCTAGACGCAATTTAAACTAAATTATTACCCAGCACTAAATGAGCATCTAACCAGATCAATTTAAACATAATTATTACCAAACGGAAAATGTTAAATGGGTCCGATCCTAAAGGGTTTTGAGGATATAACTGCTATAGTGTTTGTTCAATAACAGGGGTCTCCCTGTCTCTCCAGCTCTAGTATACAGAAAATACATTTTCAGGTAGACCCGTTACAAAACACTCTACAGCAATGATTACTATTAGAACATAAAGAACATACAGCACTTAATTTAACAAGAAAACATAATTTACACAGCCTTTAAAATAATATTCCTTTTTACGTAGTATGACATTATGATGAGGGAAACTTACCCGGCACCTGTACCTGAAGCTCTCGATCTCCTCCATTTTAAACGCATAAGGCTTTAGTGCGCACTCTGTGTTATCTGTCCAAACATAAGGTGACAAAATTATTAGAATCTAAAACTAACAGAGTCTGTGTTGTCTGACCAAAGTCACCAAACGTAAGGTGACAAAAACCACGAGAACCTAGAACTAACAAGAATAAACCATGGAAGGCTGTTGTTCAAAAACCCTTATTCCACCAAGACAGTCAGTGACCAGAAATGCAGACAATGCAGTTACTGACAGAATCCTGATTTGCATTTGATATGCATTGCTTAGTTTTACACTTTGATCCAAACTCCAGTTAAAGCTGTATTATGTACTTTTTTGTGTTCATAAAATGTTATTTTGTCCAATCTGTATAGAAATAAAAAATATTTTATACAATCGGGGTGGTTGTATTTGCTCTTTTATTGAGACATTTAGATCCTATGTCTAGGTTGAACACAGCCTTTGACACAATCCTGTTTTTGGTTCGACACAAAGTGTCATTTCTCCTCCCGAGCAAGCAAGGCTTCAAATCCGGGGTAGAACAGTTACATAAAGTATTCCTTCACAGGTCTACCAATTATACTAATGAAGGCTCTGTTCCATTTAGTGTTGCACAGTGGTTCTCAAACTTCTTTTATTTCAAGGACCCCCATAAGTCTGGGAGTACAAATGGATGGGTCCATTTGCACACTGAGTTTCACACGCGTAGAAGGCCATTTGGAACCCACTCAAGGAAACACAAGAGACCCACTTTGAGACCCACTGATGTAGCACAGTAAAATGCACATTATCGCAGCCTGAGCTGAATGGAACAGTCTTCATTAGCATCATTGGCAACACATGTGAAGGAAGTAAGGACGAGACCCAATTTCCTTCCAATATGGCTGCTGTGCATAGAGCCTATTGGCATGGCAGTATGGAGGCCATATGGTGTACACTGTACACTACAGTCTGTTTACCTGCTGTGAAGACAGCCTCTACTTCCGCCAGCAGGGAAAGCTCCTTGTGCGAGACCAAGGACAGAGCTGTACCAGGATTGTCTGCTCGCGCCGTTCTGTAAATAAAAAAAAGATTACATATCAAATCATAAACGGATGTTTATTAACTTCTGGGGACACGGATTACGCCTCATCCAACCAGTGACTCCTCATACATTGTCAGTGCAGACAAACACTCATGTTAGATGTGTTAAATTAGACCCACACTCACTCATTTACCGTCCAACTGTATAAGATGTGGGGAAGGGTTAGACATTTACCTTCCAACCCGGTGTATGTACGAGTCAACAGATGTGGGGAAGTCAAAGTTGATAACGTTGGCAACATTCTGGAAGTCCACTCCTCTGGACACTCCGTACTCCTTATCCTTGGCTCTATGACAAAGACACATACACACATCCATCAATCAAACAATGGAACTAAAGCCTGGTTCTGCAGTACTACAGGTTCAGGGACACCGCTCCCGCCCATCGGACCATCTCACCTAGCCTGGCATGGCCAGACCAATATTACTGCGTAGATATTAGAAGGAATCTCTCTATGGCAGGGGTCTTCAACGTTTTCAGGCCAAGGACCCCTTGGTTGAGAGAGAGATGAAGCAGGGACCCCCACAACCTTTTCATAGATTCCATAGTTTCATTGTTTGAAGGCACAATCATCAGTGTATTTTCGATTCATGTCAATTTGTGTTTTCAGATATTTAACCATTTGAACCTTCAATACATAATAAACTTGACCTTTCACTCTGTACTTAGTCTACTCGTTTTCCCCTCTACACCAAAGCTAGCCAATCTACAACAATGTGAGCTTGTAGATCTGCTATTTTTGGCTAAAGTTCTCAGAATATGGACACTATAGGGTTCAAGTGGTTAATATAAAAAAGGAGAAAAAAACTTTCTATCACTCAAAGATTTGGAGGACCCCCTGTAGTAACTCTGAGGACCCCCTAGGGGTCCCAGACCCCCTGTTGAAGACCCATGCTCTATGGAACATGCATTTCCAAAGGGTGGATTACGTCTGACCAGATTGTCCTGTAGAGAAGTGATCCTCAAAGGACGGAATTTGGGCAAATTAATAGCAAATACTTTCCCTCATCATCCGTTCGTTTTTTACGTCTGAGACTCCCGTATGGGACAGGCTTCAGACGCACATCTTTAGGAAACACGCTAGGAATAGAACCTGTTGCGACCGCATGCCCTAGCTGGCGTCGACCCCAGACGAGGTTCAAAAGGAGTGTGCTCTAACGCAGGCCAGGGGCCTTCAACAGGGGGTCCGGGCGTCCTCCAAATCTTTCTGTGATAGAAACATTCCCCCCCCCCCCCCCCCCTTTTTATTTTAACCACTTGAACCCTAGCGTCCATATTCTGAGAATTTTAGACTAAAATAGAAGATCTACAAGCTCACAACGCCTCGCGCTGAATTGACTATTTTCGGCAAAGAGGTTTGGTGTAAATGGGAAAAAGAGCAGACTAAATACAGAGTGAAAGGTCAAGTGTATTAAGTATTGACAGTTCAAGTAGTTAAATATCTGAAAACACAATTCTAAATACACTGATGATTGTGCTGTCAAACAATGAAACTATATGGAATCTATGAAAAGGTTGTGGGGGTCCCTGCTTCATCTCTCTCTCAACTAAGGGGTCCTTGGCCTGAAAACGTTGAAGACCGCTGCTCTAACCGCTAGACCAGGGCGGCCAGTAAATCATGATACTTTCCATAATATATTGATATAGGTCAGAATTCTCGGCTCCACTGCATGTAGCTTGCAGAATAGAGAGAAATGCGTGGATGGGCTCTGGTGTGAGTAACAAATAAAATAAAATAAAAAACAAATAGGCCCAACTCACCTTCCTTTTGTTGATTTTTTCTTCTTCCCCTTTCCCACACCCGTCTGTGATGACGACGCTGAGGGATCGGCCAACGCGTGCTCGTCTGTGGCAATGATGTAATCATAAAAGCCCTGGTTGAACTGTGTGATGATGTGAAGCCTGCATGGGGGGACAGTATGGATATTATATCAAATTCAACAACATTATGGAGTATGATCAGACACGGTTCAAATCAATAACATCAATCCAAAGATCAGTGGTTCCCAAACAGTGGGTCAGGATCAGTGTTGTTTTTGGCGGGCATTTTAGATTTAGTCTTAGTCATAGTCTTTTTGACGAAATGCTTCTTAGTTTTAGTCAGATTTTAGTCATTTATATCCCTGATAGTTTTAGTCTAGTTTTAGTCGACTAAAACTCAAAAGGTTTTAGTCAAGTTTTAGTTGACGAACCCACACAAAGGTTTTAGTCCAGTTTTAGTCAATCGTTTTAGTCAAAATGAAAAATGGGTCTTGAAATAAATAAATGAAACAGTCAATAAGGCAGTGGTTCTAAACCTTTTCTGGCTGCGACCCCCAAAATAATCATATTTTAACTTGGGACCCCCACCCTGACGAGCACTAGGAGATGAGGCACAACATTTTGTATAACACGGTTCTATTGTGAAAATAGCAGATCTACATGCTCACAACCCCTCACGTTGCGAGGCATTGTGAGCATGTAGATCAGCTATTTTCACAATTTCAGCCTCTAATATTTGACAATTTGACCTTTGTCAATTTAATTTGTCATTTCAGAGGTTAAAAAAGTCCTTACGTTGTCACTTTAGACATGTACATAAACCCTCAATACACTCTATGTTGTTTTGTTTAAGTTGAGTGAGAAAACAATGTTAAATCATTTGGGGACCCCCCAAAATCATTTTGGGACCTCTCTGGGGTCTCGACCCACAGATTGACAAACGCTGAGTCCTGTTGTGCCCAGACTGAGGCGTCAATTGGGTATGGCAAGCTATGGCAGCTGCCATACCTTAGCTACAGGGGGAAATAATAAAATGTACTGTAATCGTGCCTGTTGCTAAGGTATGGCAACATGACTGGTGTCACACCAGTAATGTTGCCATACCTTAGCTTTTTCTGAACTGACGCCACTGGTTGTGCCCGGCTGCGGCAGTGTGTACTGTGCTGTGTCGAACATACACACTGCATATTCGTAAACGATTGAGTAGAGGACTTCTTAAAAAGTTTTAGATTAAGACAATTTGCTTGCATTGCGATGCAGCCGCGTGCCGTTCTGAATCTGCATCGATGCTGTGACGTTACATAATTGTTACTTTTAGCCTATGTTTGTTGTTGTTTTTCCTCCTCAAGGAACGTGGCTAAATCGTTAGCATGCTTGCGCTTTAGCCCCGTTCCTTTAGCCTTGGAGGAGACTGGAGAGGAATAAAAAAATTACAGTCAGGCAGTTTTCAAAGCAGAGAATCTACCAATCATGCGGTTTACAACAGCTTGTGCCGGCCGCTACTTTCTATCAACGGCTGCGTTGCCTCTCCACTCCAGTGCCTGCTTGCTTTCTATGCATGAGAACAGAGGGAGAGGCTAGATGCGCTGCGGTCTGGGGACAGCTGGAGTTAGAGCAGAGTGAGCAGACTGCTCAGTCTTTGATCCAAAATATGACGGAACGGACGGCAGAAAATGGTCATGCATTTTGACTTCGTCCACACACTAACATTTTCGTTTAGTCTCGTCTAGTCAACGAAAACACACATTCGTCTCGTCATATTTTCGTCACCAGACTAGAGATTTTAGCTCGTTAACGTTACGTCATAAACGTGAAAAAAAGGGGCGTCAACGAAGTCATTTTCGTTATCGTCTCGTCAACAAAAACAACACTGGTCAGGATGCATTTTTAGTTAGACCGGATACACATTATTGCGTATCATTTTATGCTTTAGCTATTGGAAAAAAGCAGATATACACTCTCAGCTATTTTTGAAAAATCGTAAAAATGTGTGCAATTCTTTGAATATTTTGACCCGATTCTATCCACAACTTTCCAACATCCCATCGTGCATTGCGCAGAATGTGCAGGCAGCTTTTTGGCCAATGTTAACAAAATCAATAACCAAAGACAATGCATAGCTATTTTTTCCAGGACCTTCCAGGACCCTTGATCAATTCCAAAACCTTTCCAGTAATGGAAAAATATTTTTCTGATTTCAAAATATTTCCAGGAATTTCATGGCCGTGGGAACCCTGATACAATCACGTGCGTCTCACACACACACACACACACACACACACACACACACACACACACACACACACACACACACACACACACACACACACACACACACACACACACACACACACACACACACACACACACACACACACACACACACACACACACACACACACACACACACAGACCTGGACTGGACGGGCAGCTCAGAGTTGAGCACGCACGCGGGGATGCTGAACTGCTCCAGGAACAGCTTGAGGCGGTAGCAGCGTTCCACGGCCCCCACAAACAGCAGCGTCTTGCCCTGCACCAGGCGCAGCTTCAGCAGCGTGTAGATGATCAGGAACTTGTCCTCCTCCTCGCAGCGGATGACGTACTGAGACAGCTGACCACTGTCCGGGAGCTGGGAGCCCTGGAGCTTCAGGATCACCTACAACACACACACACACGCACGCACGGAAGTTAAAATATGATTATTTTGGGGGTCGCGGCCTGAAAGGTTGAGAACCACTGTTTTACAGCATAGGCAATCCGCAGGATCACAAGCGGCGCGGACGCGCCGCATTGTGCGCTTGTTGATCAGCTCTGGTAGATGCAATACACCGCACGATACAACAAAGCATGTATCAGGCGGCAGGCCCTGTGTGAGTATGTGTGTGGTTATGTTTATTATGAGAAGCTGCGCAGGACAGCCAGAACCACTTAGCCTCGAGACAGATGTGCTCACAAATTGTTTTTGCTCAGATAATGTGATGTTATGTTGTACTTGGGGCACTTGTATTTCTAGTTATTGCGACACTTTTTTTTATTACCTTCCACAAAATGTCCCTACGTGAACTGTTGGGACATGCATTCTCCCTTAGATCCTCTCTATGTCCCAACAAACCACTATAATGACTGACCGTGTACATTCAACAAACCACTAATACTTGGTGTGTGTTTGTGCGTGACTTTACAGGGTTGTGTGTGTGTGTGTGTGTGTGTGTGTGTGTGTGTGTGTGTGTGTGTGTGTGTCCTTACAGACTAATGTTTGTGACGTTACTGTGTGTGATTTTATGTGGAGAAGAGAAATGGAAAAAGTATAGACTTGTGACTAGAGTGACCCTGATAAGTGTGTGCGTGCGGGATTGAGTGTGTCTCTTACAGGGTTGTGCAGCAGCAGCTCTTTCAGAGCCTCTACGTCCTCAGACAGCGTGGCAGACATCAGGAAGGACTGGTAGATCTTTGGCAGATGGCTGCGTTAAAACCAACAACAACAACAGTGCATTTACTGTATATTGTATGTCAGGGTTACCCAATAGGCGGCCCGCGGGCCATTTGCGGCCCGCAGGGGGGCTACTGTCTGGCCCCCACCAACCCCAGTAATAATGGTGGTATAATAGCAGCAACAACACTAGTATATCATCATTGTCGGGTGGAAACCTTGTAATATCCAAATGTGTACGTTCTTTCGCAAAGTTAAGCTTCTTCATACAAGGCCATCGAACAAAAGTAGTGAAAACAGCAGATCTACAAGCACACAACGCCTCGCGGTGCGGTGCGAGGCGTTGTGTGCTTGTAGATCACCTGTTTTCACTAGTTTAAAGGGCCTACACCATGCTTTTAAAACTATATTTTTTGTATAAATATATGCTCAAAATTGAGTCTTAGACAGGTTTTAACCCTCAACAAACACTCTGACCATTCCTTTTGTTTGTTCTAGCTCTACTATAAAGAGGCTCTCCAGCTGCAATACCAAAACGGCCTCTGTTTGCTCAGGGGAGCATCTAGTGGGGTTTTTCCACTGAAAAAAAAAAGTTTTTTGGAAAAAGATCTTTTTTTTTGAAAAAATATTTTTTTTAGATTTTTTTTTTTTTTAACGGGAATCCGTGTGACGTCACACGGATCAACTCTCAGAACAGCACTGTTCTGAGAACCCGTGGAAAGCTTTTCATCTCTGTCTTCCCAAAACCAGAGAAAGACACAATTGTCAGAAATAGGACTTTGTGAGGATAGAAGGTGCCAGTGGGACCCCAAAAAAAGGTTTTAAAATAGAAAAAGTGAAAATTCATGGTGTAGGTCCTTTAAATCATTTTTAAAATGATACCGTAAATGCAAAACAAACGGTTTTGGACATACAAGATTTTCACCCGACAACAACGATATCTGAACTGTCGCTGAGTAGCGGGAACGCCACCGTCGCCCCCTGCAATGTTGTGGTACCCTAGACATAATTCGGCCCTTGGGGAAAACTAATTGGGGAACCCTGCTGTATGTATTGAATAAACAATAGAAGCATTTTACAACATAAGATATCTGCTGATGCCTTTTTAGAAATCGTGTGCGCGTGTTCTCACCACAACAGGTTCTTGAGGTCCGCCTCGAAGCCAAAAGAGAAGAGCAGGTCGGCCTCGTCTATGACCAGGACCTCCAGGGAGGTGTTGAGCACCAGGTTCTGGGCGTTCAGGTGCATCAGGACCCGCGACGGCGTGCCCACCACCACATCAGGCTTCTCCATCAGGATAGGCCTGCCCACAAACACAAAGGTTTTGGCATTTAGTCAGTGGCGTCAGTTCAAAAAAAGCTAAGGTATGGCAACATGCCATACCTTAGTAAGAGGCATGATACATTTATTTTAAGAAGTACATTTTATTTCCCCCCCGTTTCTACGGTTGTTCAAGTGCAGCTAAACCTGGCATGTTAGTAAACATGCCACAATTAACAGTAATGCATTGCACCTGTGCAGCTGACCTGCGGAACCTGGGAATATACTTTTTTTTTTCTTCTTTTTTTTTTTTAAATGGGGAGAATAAAAGTGGTAGGCCTGTCCTCTAAAAATCGACGCATTGTTTTAAGCCCCCGGAATCGACGCCAATTGTTTGAGTCGAGCCGTCAAAAATACATTATTTTTTTATCACACCAGTTACTGTGGTGCGGTATGAGAGCGCTGGACTGTGACTGTCATGTAATTCTTATTGAGTCCATACTTCCTACTACTTGTAAACTAGACTTAAAAATAAAATCAGTTCACGTGACTTGAAAGTTGTCTTGATCATACGACAGGGAGCTCTTATTTTGAAGTTAACCGCATGGAGAGGAAATGCGTCGACTTGTTGTTATTCTACTTGAGAGCTGGCCAAAGCAGCAGCAGAGCCAGCGCGAGTCGCAACGCGCTTTCACTTTCACTGCCGGGTGTGTGGTGGTCAGACTCAGGCTGAGGAATGAATAGCGACGGGCGAACTGTTTTCTTTTATCTCGCACCAGATCAGCAACATACTGTAGCTCTTTTGATACAGCAGCGCTGTGCTCTGAGAAAATACAACCTGTGGAAATAATACACGACATGCTGTCAAAGAGATGCATTATTCTCTCCTCCGTTGTTCTACTCTGCTCCACAATTCACAATTACGCACGGCTGGACGCAATCTTATCGTCATTAATGTCCAGTGTCCACCGCTATTATGTCTCAATATGCACTGTAGTTCATGGATCTAATTCACTTTAAAGGCTTAAAACATATTTCTGTTTTATTGTATTACGTTGACGTGGTTTTAAAAGCTTAAAGCACCACTTTTTTTTCTTTTTTTACATAAACGATTCGTCGACGCGTCGGACTCGAATCGATTTGATAAATCCTGCGTCGAGGACAGCCCTAAAAAGTGGGGATAATATAATTATAATACCTTGTTAAAGTGACCATTTTGTTAAATTTTGCATTTGTAGTTACTTTACTGTTATTTAACAACATAATAACCAGCACAGATAGACAGAGACATTCATGGATTTATATTTAAAAGTAACTTCTATTTTCCCCTCTGGACCCAGGGTATGGCAGCTGCATACCCCTGCCATACCCAATTGACGCCCCTGCATTTAGTTTGTGTGGCCTTTTAGGTCTTGTAAAACAAAGCTGCACGGGGGCAGATGACAAAAACGTAAAACAAAGAAAAGACTGATAATGGTCGATAACAATAATCAAAATAAATGTATTATGTCCCATATACAGCAGATTTAATATTGGCAATGTGACGCGTTCGGAGCTTTTAGATTGTCTATTTACACTTATTTTTGTTTTGTACATGTTTCAAAATGCATGTACCTTTCTCAACATTGAAACAATGATTAAAATTATGTAAAAAGAAAAGAAAAACAGTTACAGGCATAACAACATCATCAAGATAGGCCTTCCTACATCAATCACTGACAAACCATCACCTTCATTCTTTAAAATCATGTTTTGGGCACTTCTACTTATTGGATAGCACAGAATAAAAGAAAAGAATAGTTGACTTCGCTATAAAGGTTCAAGCAGCCAGGGCTTCCCTTAAACCACTTTCGACCTGGCACCTCTATTTTGGGCATGGCATTTGAGCTGAAAATGTTCAAAAATAGCAGATTGTGAGCTTGTAGATCTGCCGTTTTCACTCAATGTACGACCCCAGTATAGGGACGCTCGGGCTCAAGTGGTTATACTTTATCTGCAGTCAATCTGGACAATATGGATAACTGTGACAAACAAGATGATAATCTGTTCTCTCTGATGAGACTGCTCCGATTCCACAAACACACACAAAGTTCCAACTACTTTTCATGTGACTAAAGACGCATGAAAGGTTTCAATGTGCAAAGCCAAACAAACAAGCTAGTGCTACAACTGTATAGATTCCAGGCAGAGTGTTTTATTGTGTAAAACATTGTACAGTATGTACGTATATATATGACTTCAGTACCGACTAGGGCTGCGACTATCCACTATTTTCTTAGTGATTATTCGATGGATTCCCTTTCCGATTAATCGAATAATCGAGAGGAACGTTTAAATAATTTGTATAATTATCTTATATATCATTCAATTGATTAATAGTTCTCTAACTGTTACTGACCTCTGGGCAGATAGATCAGCCTTGCCGGAGATGTCGGCCACTCTGACGTCCCTGGCGCAGTAGGCGGTGAGCTGACGTATCATAGACTGCACCTGCTGACCCAGCTCCTTGGTGGGCACCAGGATCAATGCCCTCACGTCCTGTCCGCTAACTCTCTGGAAGACACAAAAACATACACACATTATTAGGGGTGGGCGATATGGTGATAATTATCGTTGAGACGATACAATGTCTCCACGATATGCCTTTTCAGAAGCATCGTATATATCATGATACAATTGAGGGAGAGCTTTGTAAAAAATGCTGTTTAAATCGTTAATACAGAGATTCATTGCAGAATTCAATTTAAACCTGCATTTTGGTCTAAATTTCATTTTCATTCATTTCTAAAGTTCAATTAGACCTCCCAAAAGGAACCCAGAGTCTAGTTTTTGTCAAGTAACTTGAAAAATAACCATAAAAACCAACGTGAAGAAAGAATCGTGATAAAATCGTGTATCGTGATACAGCTTGGGAAAATATCGTGATATTGTATTTTTCCATATCGCCCACCCCTGCACATTACTGAAACAAACACAAAAATGCTAAATTGATAGCAACCTCTATTATTTTTTTCTTTTTACAGATTATGAAAGTGTAGATGGCTAGCTTTCAAACGATGTGTCACACATACACTGACAACTGAAAATAGTTTTGACTGTTGTTAAACCTCAACTAAATACATTGAGAAGTGGGAAGCTCACACAGCAGTTACAAGGAGACGTTTTCACCTCATTCAGTTTTGAATCATCATTTGTTTTTAATATGCGCGGGTTGGTAGACGTGACCCTAAAACTGAAAATAAATATCAATATATATTTCCTTGATTTGCATGACTTCATGTTAGCCCTACTTATTCCACATTCTATAAGACTATGTCACACTCACATTAAATGTGACATTGATGGATTACACACGTTTTGTGTGATTCATCAATAAATCATTTCCTAATTTATTGAAAGCAACCGCAAGAAGGGTTGGGTTGGATCCTTCAGGATTTTAACTATTCTAGTTCCTTAACACTTTAAGCCGGTGAAAAGCTACTCACTGTGCCGTGTTCCATTAGGCGATGACATAATCCGGAACCGTATAATATCCATAGGCTCCTATTCATTGCGCTGTAGAGAAACTGCTTTATCTCAAACAACTTTTTTCACAGCGACACTGGGCCATGACGGTCGGACATGGTCAAGGATATGCAGCTCGGCAAATAAAAGGTGAATTGATCCCAGTGCATGGTGGAGGATAACTTTCACAATAAATAACGCATCAGGTTTAAACCTCTTATTGGGTCCCTCATTGATTATGGAATCCTTGTCTGGTATCGCGATGCCCCAGCTGCCTTAAAGTTAAAGCTCCAAACAGCTCAGAACAAACTAATTAGGGTCGTGCTTGGTCTTCCTCCTCGGGCCCACCTCACCCATCATCACCAAGAAAGCGCGGGGTGGCTCAAAGTAGCTGACAGAGTACAGCATCTTGCAATGGGCCTGGAGTACAAGATACACTACACCTTCAAGATACTGATGTACCTGACAAACTACTTCTTAAAAGGTCAAGGATGTTCACGATCACAACACCAGAGGCAGCTCCACTAATCATCATCAACGTAGATTTAACACTAAACAAGGCTCTAACTCGTTCTCCTGCTATACCATCAACATGTGGAACGTCCTTCCACAAGCCTTAAAGGAGAGCAAATCCCTAGCCTCCTTCAAAATCGGTATGAAAAGTCACCTTCAGGCGGCTGCTACCCGTGACTTGTAAATAGACTAAGCCCCCATGCTCCCCCCCACCCTTATTTTCCACCTTTGTATTTGATGTTATGCTTTTTCAGCTTTTGAAATTGATATTATCCTAGATAAAGTACTATGTTCTATCCGTCTGTCTTTCAATGTTATATGACATACTTAAAGTGTGGAAGTGTGGTTCCTGTGGAAATAAGCCTCGGCTTTCTAGGCTCTCCTTTTAGTTGACCTTGTACCAGTGATTTGTACTGTCATGAAACTGTAGTTTTTTCTATTGCAAACTTCTAATAAATTCTTCAAATCAATCAATCAATGAGTGTATTTTAACACGATAAACGATTATTGTCCCATCCCTACTAGTGACTTCATTCTCAGTCTGGTTTTCTCACCTGTTTAGAGGCCAGGATGCGCTGGATGACAGGCACAGCATAGGCAGCAGTTTTACCAGAACCGGTCCTGGCCCGGGCCAACAGGTCTTTCCCTTCCAGAGCCAGAGGAATAGCTTTCTCTTGGATCAGGGTGGGCTGAGCCCAGTCCAGGTCTGCCAGAGCCTGCAACAAGTCAGGATTAGTGAGTAAAACCATTCGGAAATTGCAATTGTGACTTTAAAAAGTGGAACTTGAATCGTGGATTTGGAGAATTGTGACACCACTTTCAACTGAGGTATCGTACCGTAGAGTCTAGACTAAACAGAAATGTTTTTTATGTCTCAAAATGACAAGACGGGTATAAATAGGATGGCTAACCAAATGTAGCCTGTACTGTACCTTTATGCTAGTCTGAAAGGTAACCTGTTGGTCTACTGTGTGTGTGTGTGTGTGTGTGTGTGTGTACTATTTATGTACTTTTTGTATTTCTATATGATTGGACTCGTCAGGGGGGCTCTCTCCATTCCGACATGTCTCCATTCTGACATTGACTTCTTATTGTCGGAGTGGTAACACTTCCATAGGTTAGGGTAAGGGTAAGGGATAGATATGGTTAGTGTCGGAATGGAGACATGTCGGAATGGAGAGATGTAACCGACTCGTCATGAGGTGGAGTCAGTGGAGTTCACTTCCTCTGTTAAACGTCAAAGTGTGATATTGACAAACATCTGGTTAAGAACAGGATGCATGCTTTAAGAGGATACAGGAAAAGTGGGCACTGGGCACCTTAACATTGTGGGCACAACGCGTTAAATTGGACACAGTACTGTACATCTTTATCAGACTTAAATGTACATAATGACTAGCCTTACATTAAGACACCTCCAGGAGGTGTCTTAATGTAAGTCTACATAATGACCACTGGTTTGGTAACCTAACCATTTGTAGTAACTGTAGACATATTCGGCCTTACAAACAGTATGTTCAAATCATGTATATTTAGTCCTGTCAAGAAATATTACATAAACCATGTAGGCTATTAGTTGTGTTAGTAGTTATATTAACAAAAACATACTCTACCATACAGATGTGCTGCTAGTGATAGTAACATACTCTACCAAACAGATTAATTAAAATAATGTTATTCTTTATATACTGTACATTGCAACAGGTTTAAAAACACAAACACTAGGCTGATAACAGCTAACGTAGGCTAGCATGGTACACAGTTTAGGATGTAAACAAGTGCATCCGGAGAGGTACACGTGGGTTAAATTGTAACATCTCAAAGTTAAAAACCAGATACATTAACAGAAATGTTTACTGTTTAGGAGTGACTCTTCTTATTACCTTTAAAATGCGATCATCTAAGCTCATTTCATGGAACTGTAACCTTTTGCTCGCCATCTTTCCACTTCTTCTCTACACACGTGTGTCGCACTGACGCTGGAATTACACGTCACGATGGAACTATCGACGTTCTAAACCTGCTGTAGTACCAACAGAATCCACCAGAGGTCCTCATTTGCTTTCTTTGGGGCCCAGTAGAACCTCAATGTAGAACAGTGTTTCTCAAACTTTCAAATTTCAAGGTCTTAAAGCTATACTGTGTAAGATTCTCAACTAGTGGTCAGTAGCCATATAGCAAACCGCGGTCGCGTTCGCGTCTTTCGCCCGTTTTTCGTACCTTCACACCCCCGCGTCTGCCTCCACAACGCCGAGAGCTATCTTTAGAGGGGTCCCTGGTTCCTGTGCGTTCAGGCATTCCGGAGAAACGGACTATTCCACCCTGCCTGGTAGGCGAGATTACCTTTTGAGTAAAGAGACACACGGGCGACTACAAATATGGCGACCCCACTTCAAGATGCGCTGCATTGGCCGGTAGTGTACCATGTGTGCATGATCGGCGATGTGATTGGGCAACGTATACACAACGTATACAGATGATGCAGATTACGTAATCATGGCGCGAAATTCTCCCCCCCTCACGGCTCATAGAAAACATATAAAGAGAAGGCTTCAGAAGCTGAAAATAACGGAGTGGGTGTTCTAAAACTTTAGCGATTTAACAGTTAGGACAATTTTAAGATTTGTTTTATAAAAAAAGTTACATAGTAAAACTGGTCTTAACTCTGACAGTATACAAATGGAACCAAATGGACCCGTTAGAGTTACCTGTAGACTTGTATGGGTCAATTTAGACCCCCCACAAAGGAACCCAGAGTCCCTGGAATCCAATTTGAGAACCACTGTAGTGGTTCAGATTATTGGTATCAGATTATAGACCTACACACAGTAGCCTACTACGTCAAAGTAAATACTCATTATGCAGAATTTCCCAATTCACAAAAATGTATAATTCTCTATATGGAGACTAAGTAATAGTCAATTAGTAATAAGGAATCAGTGTTGTTGCAGTTAAATTATTGTAAGTGCTGTTGGGTAGAATAGACATAGCTAGGGTAGGCCTATAATAAATTGGCAATACCACCATTTTAATGTCCATTCAGGTTAAGTGTTTAAGAAGTTTTTAAGTATATCTTGATTGAAATAATGATAATATTGTCTTTCTAGTGCACGACTCACGAGACGAGAGTACCGTAATTGTTTGTATTCTTTCTTCATTAGAAAATAAAAAGTAAAACATTTAAAAATGTAATGAAAACAAAATGCCAGGAGGTCCCCAGCAAAAGGTTGATAACTCTGAACGTGTCAATCTTCAGATTATGGCTCTTATTTGATTAGACTAGTATCCTGTCACATTAATTAATGATTTAGTGGTTAAAAAAAACACATCACATTTGAAAGGCGAAGAAAAATAATACACTTTCAGCCAGGCAGGGTGAGCCATGTTTGTGAGTCTATACCGGTATATAGGGTAGGGATCCTCTAGGATTTGAACAATTTTGGTTCCTTTACGATCACTGCCATATCCAGCCCAAGAAACCATAGATTTTTTTTGGGAAAAAAATGAATGTACTTCTTAAAATAAATGTATCATGCCTGTTGCTAAGGTATGGCAACATGACTGGTGTCTTTGTCAAGACACCAGTCATGTTGCCATATACCTTTTTCTGAACTGATGCCACTGATCCCAATCCCATTTGTGAGTGGTTCTGGTTACCAACATTCCAGCAAAGCAAATGATGAGAGGGGAGCTTTTCTAAAATAACATGAATTAATGCAAATTAATACATAAATAAAAACTAATGCTAAGGCAGTGGTGTGCAGAGTGCACTCTGAATTAGAAAACGCTATGATAAACTGCATCCAACAATTTGAGCATTGACATATAAATTCGGGGTCAAAAGTAACATGGGGGCAAATGTAACACACAAATACATACTCTATTATAATCAGAATAATTATAATCTGTCGTATTTTCCTTCTGCTGTCTAAGGTTTAGGATAGCAAATGTAAACTTATGAATTGTGTCTCTATGTTATTGGTCTAAAAACTAATGTTAGCAGCCTATGATAGGTGTTTCTAAGTAGTAGACTATTTCATCATGTGAACATTCATCATGTGAGTGATCGTGGTCAACATTGTGTTACAATGCAAGCAGAATTGTCTGGGATTATATACTATGCTAGAAGATGAACATATTTGACAACATTCCAACACAAAAATAAATTTAAATAAAAAAGACATCAATTTGAAAATAAAATAATTACATTTTAAATTAAAATATGCTAATTGTAATTATATGTATAAAACAAGTAAGAATATTACGTTATAACAAATAATTATTACTTAGTGATGTGCTTTTATTTAAGATCTACTTTTTTACTGCGTTACAATTGCCCCTAACCACTGAATCACCCCTTCAATCTGACTTATTGCATTAAAATAATGGTCTTGTCCTTACCTAATGAAATCTCATAAATGGCATTATTAATTAGGGAACATAAATGTTTCTTATATCAAAAGATGAAAAGTATTATGTGAGAAGGAAAATGTAAATAGTATTCTTTTGACCCCTGTATCCTCCTAACGTCGTCGTAATCCAAAGAGTAAAACTGATTCAACTATTATTTTGCATGTAAAGAAAGGGAAGCCAGATTTATTTCTAAAATGAAACCCTAATTTCTGTCTCAACTGTGTTAAAAGCTAAGCAATATGAACTCTAAAAGTATGTTTATCATCAATCCAAATACCTGAATATTTATAGCACTGCACTCTCTCTATAAAGGGTTAGTTAACAGAATCATATCAGAACAATACTTTTAGCATAGCCTACACAAAATCCTTTAGTCATTGTATAGTTTAGTACCGGTTCCTAATGGGCTGTGTCATCTGCCTAAAGATGGAAATTGCAGTTGTGCAGTGAAGTGTTATTTGTGTAGATTGGAAAATAAAACAGGTCCAAGGACAGATCCTTGACATACTACGGATCAAGGCACAAACAATCTCAGTGGTTTGCAAGATTAGCCTCGGACAAACAGACAGACAAACAAACAAACAACCAACACGAGGACTTCGCCGTTTGCTGGTTTGAAGGGATTACAGAAAAAAGGGATTAAAGCAAAAAAAAGAAAGAAAGAAAAGACAATAATCTCATCGCTGAAAAGGTTTTTTCAGGCCAGGCCTGGGGAGCCCCCCCACACTACTGTTTCATTTAGAATGAGCACAAATGGTCAAATTATGATTGTTGGTAAAATGATTGTTCTAAACCTTTGCTTTTATTCAATATCTGAGACACTAAGGTTTTTGGAAGATTCTTCTGGAACATGTATTCTGCTAGTTTGACCAATTTAAATATATACTCTTTAATCTTATAATAATTTATATTACTATTATAATAACCTAATATCAATAATATTAACAATACATATAATTTACATAGCGCCTTTCTAGATACTCAAAGTCGCTTTACAGAAAACAGAAACTAAATAAGAAAAGCTTTATTAGGAAGAAAGCCAGTTAAAACCAACTTTCTGCAGGGCTTGGCTATAGCAGGATTATAAGCTCTACATGGGCTTGTAGATCGGCTATTCCCGGGTACATGACACCGGCACTCAACCGAGTATAAATGATCCTTTGGAGCAGCGGTTCTCAAAGGGCCTGGGCGTATAGGTCTGCCGGGACCCTCGGTGTTCTAAATGGACCGTTAAGGGTCTGTTAACTCTGAGAGTTTTGGGGGTTCTTGCTTCCGAAAAAGCCAAAATTCGTCCACATGCCTCCTCCCTCTGTGGACTCCGAACGACTGGAATCAGTCGACTGAGAATGCAAATCCGTGTTGCGCGCTGCCGGAGCCTCGCTGGGCAGCATGCCGTGCACTCTGAATCGGTAGACGCACGTGTAGTTGGGGTTCCCCCAGTTGGACAGCACCTCCAGCAGTACGAACTCGAAGGCTCGCTCGTTCTCCTCGGACGCGGGGTAGGTCTGCAGGGGCTCTCCGCCCTCCTCGTAGGTGTATCGGCCCAGGAGCGTCCCCTCCTCCTGGCTCTCGTAGTCCAGGCCGTAGACCTTGAACTCCCGGGGGGCGCTGTCTATCTTCTGACCGGGCACCAGGGCTTTGGCGACGTGCTCCAGGGAGAAGGCCGTGGGCACGACCTTCATGCTCAGTTTGATCGCCAGGCTACCCTGGGAACCGTGGAATGGCCAGCAGTTCCCCGGCAGGTTGCCCGGCTGGATGGCCGTGCAAGGCGAGTTGTGGATGTACACGGGAATGCCGAGGATTCTGACCTGGGCCGTCATCTTCAAGTAAGTCTCGGCGCATCTTCTCTCCAGGATGCTGCCGCCCGCAGACTCCAGGGCGTAGTCCGCCATGCCGGTCTGATCCAGAGTGTACTGTCTCATCACGTCCTTTACGATCCGCTTCAGATCCTCCACCATGAGGGTGGTCCCCGCACATCCCGTGGTGAAGTACTCAATGTGCTGGCTGATCTTCAGCTGCACCCTGTCCTCCAGGCCGGCCAGCGCGCTCTGGAAGTCGTCCTCGTTGATGTAGCGGTGCGACAGCCACCGGATGAGGTCATGGAGGAGGTGGGACGTGGGCGGAGCGGCGTTGGATTCCAGCTGGTGGCCGTAGATGATCTTCTCGAGCTCCTCGCGAACCCGGACGGAGATGAACGTGGTTTGGTCCGGCACTGTCGTGGTAGATGAGACCTTGTCTCCCAAGGTCTGTAGGATACTTTCCAGGCGGTCCATTTGAAACTTGGTCCCCTCCTGGACCAGGTCTATGTGCAGCCGCCCCTCTCCCAGCTGTCTGGTTATCTTGTCCATCACGATCCCCATGTGCTCCAACAGCTGGGCGAATCTATGCTCCAGCCGCAGCAGGCGCTCCGAGTCGCCCTGTTGCCACAGCACGCCCGCTGTTGCGTTGATGACAGCGGGCAGAGTGGGCAGCAGACCGCTTCCGTCCCGCCCGCGCCACCGACCGCTGAGCACCAGCAGAAGGACGACAACCAGAAGGGCCATGAGCCACTTTGGCGGGCACCACTTGGCGAGGAGGACTCTGAGGAAGGCAGCAAAGGTGACCAGATGATGCCAGGCCCTGCCCAGCCGACAGCCGACGTGAGACATCGCCTTGCACAGAGCTCCCTCGCACTGGACGACCTTGACGTGGACGACGCCGTAGCAGGGGCTTTGACCCGGCTCGATGCGGCTCACCTCGAAGGTGGCCCCGGCACCTTCGAGGGGCATCTGCAGGGGCGGCTGTCCGTGCTCCACGCTCACCCCGAAGCTTCGGCTGGAGGTGAGCCTGGCGCTCTGCGAGGACTGCTGGGGGTTGTTGACGGGGCTCTGGCCAGGCTTGAGGCTCATGCCGAACCACTGGCCGGCGGCGAGGCCCCCGTGAGGAGCCTGTGTGGAGTAGCGCGGGCGGGGGCTGTCTGGGCTCTTTTCACGTTTGTAGCCCAGGTCGAACCTTTGGCTGGAGGTGAGCACCTGGGGGGTCTGCTGCTGGTCCGGGCCCGTCCTGACGGGCCGCCTGGGCAGGAAGATGTGCAGGCCTCCCGGTTTGGCCGGTACGTCCTGCCCTCCTCCACCTCCTCCTCCTCCTCCATCGCCGCAGCTAGACAGAGTCCTGGTCCTTCCTTCAGATTCATATCGGAACTTCTCGTTTTCCATCGAAACATCGCACACACCGGCACCGCGGCGGCTCAAAGCGGAGTCATTAATTGTTGACAGTGTCAGTGTTGTTGACAGAAGTGTAAAATGGAAGTGTAAAATGGATTTAATAACTAATTAAGTTGCTAAATTATGTTTTGTTCGTTTGGCAATTCACTTTTAAGGGACATTTCCGCACGGCTGTGATGACAACGTTGTGGGGCGTGATGACATCATTACATCATTGTGTCGAATACACTCTTAAACCCCATTATACTTTGTTGACCAGAGTCCTGCAGGAGTCTATGCTTGGTCCTCTCCCTTCCCCCCCCCCCCCCCCCCCCACACCAGATCCTCCCTCTGCACCACAAAATAGACGATCTACAAGCTCACAACGCGGAGCATCCGCGACATGTTGTGAGCTTGTAGGTCTGCTGGCATGACTCATCACATCCTGCATGGAAGGAAGTGCGAGAGAAACACATGTGCTTTTATGCCTGTGTGTGTGTGTGTGTGTGTGTGTGTGTGTGTGTGTGTGTGTGTGTGTGTGTGTGTGTGTGTGTGTATACTTGCACACACACACACACACACACACACACACACACACACACACACACACACACACACACACACACACACACACACGCACACACACACACACACACACACACACACACACACACGTGTATATACTTGTGTTCCCATTCATGTGGGGACCAATGTCCTCAAGGATAGTAATAACTGACTGCTTTTCTCTTCCCCTTGCAGGAAAAGGACATTTTCACGGTTAAGGTTAAAGTTAAGATTACAATTAGTTGTCTGGGCAGTATTAGGATTAATATAGGCGTTTAAGGGGCATGTTTAGGCAGAGCCATTGATTTAGACTGAGCATACATGGACATCTGGCGGCCCAGTGGCCACATGCGGCCCTCATCTTCACTTAATGTGGCCCGCAGGTTGATATTGGAGTACTGATATATTATTGATTTCAGCTGATACAATTCTAAACATGGAAAGATTACCCGCTTTAATTACTTCAGTTTATTTAATTTTAGTAGCTTAAATTAATGACTAGTATTAAAATGTTATTGTATTTTTTATGTCCAATGTATTTGTATTTAAGTTCATAAAGTTAACATAAGAACATATAAATGCATTTGAAATCAAATAAAATAAAGTTACTTTTGTCCAATGAAAAAATAACAAAAATAGCAGATCTACAAGCTCAAAACACGTCGCAGTGCTATGTATACCGGTATATATGCATTGAGTGAGTGTGAAAATGTAGTGGCCCTGTCCATCATCAAAGTTGCCCACCCCTGATTTAGAGACTCTACTCCGGGTGACACGAAACTTAAACATATCCCGACCCGGGATTATGTTTAGGTTTAGTGTCAGGAGTTAGGGTTGTGTTTAGGGTCAGGGCGTTACGGTAAAAGAAATATGTTTATTTTCCCTATTTTGACGGCCCCACGTGGATAGCAATACAAGACCGTAGGTTTGTGAACAGACATGATGTGCAGGCATTACATAAAGACATGTGTGCAAGGACACTTCCTCATTGTTAAATGTGTGGGTCAGCTTTTAGGATGGAAGTAAGACATGTGATTAAACCCCTATGCAGGTCTGAGGACATGGTCAAAAAAACAAAACGTGACAACAACAAAAAAGAACAGCATTTATGAGTCAGACTAGGGGCGTCAATTGGGTATGGCAGGGGTATGCAGTTGCCATTGGGGAAAATAAAAGTTACTTTTAAATATAAATCCATGAATGTCTATCTGTTCTGGTTATTATGTTGTTAAATTACAGTAAAATAACTACAAATGCAAAATTTAACAAAATGGTCACTTAAACAAAGTATTATAATTATATTCTCCACACTTGTATTCTCCCCATCTTGACAATAATGGTTTATTCCCAGGTTCCGCAGGTCAGCTGCACAGGTGCAATTCATTATTGTTAATTGTGGCACGTTTACTAACATGCCAAGTTTAGCTGCACTTGAACAACCGTTCTAGGCGGCCATATCAGCCCAAGAAACCGTACAGAAACGGGGGAAAAATAGTACTTCTTAAAATAAATGTATCATGCCTGTTGCTAAGGTATGGCAACATGACTGGTGTCTTGCACGTGCGCGAAGGCGCGCGTGCAAGACACCAGTCATGTTGCCATACCTTAGCTTTTTCTGAACTGACGCCACTGAGTCAGTGACTCTTCCTAAATTCTGCTTTGTTTGCAGTTTTCTTTAACTTGAACTTGAACTTTCTTGTGTGCAAACAACATAAGCAATGCTTGTAACGTGTGAACACAACATTTCACATGCAGGGTCAGGCTCTTGTCTTGTGTCCCTTTACTTTTACCCAAGGCCCACTAGTGTACGGTGAGGATTTTGCAAGAGGCCCCCCAAATCATTGGCCCAACAACAGGACATTAGAATAACAAAATAAGCAAATAAATCGAAATACAAAATGACAGTGCAGAAGAATGGAATAAAAAATACTCATTGGCAGTGGCAGACAGAAATGTTTTGATCTTGGCACCTTAGCCTGAAATATTACACACACTGCCCACAGCCTTACCTTGTTTGACCCACACATGTCATTCAACACAGGTCTTTGTGACACAGGTCCTTGTGACACAGGTCCTTGTGATACAGGTCCTTGTGATACAGGTCCCGCGCCGCATATGTACTTGCTGCAAAACCATGCTGACCTCTACATTTGAATGTTCTACGATACATTGACTAAAACCACTGTCAAGATGACCTGTGTTTGTGAATTCTTTGTATACTAATGCAGTGGTTCTCAACCTGTGGGTCGGGGTCCCCAAATTATTTTGAGGGGTCCCCAGAGGATTAGCTTAATGTGCAACATTGTTTTCTCACTTAACAGTAAAGAAAACAACATAAAGTTTAAGTGTATAGAGGGTATCTGCACATTTCCAAAGTGTCAATTTAAGGACTTTTAAGACCCTTTTAATAGCTCTAAAATGAAAGATTAAACATTGGCTATATTGTCAAATATTAAAGACAGAAATTGTGAAAATAGCTGATCTACATGCTCACAACGCCTCGCAACACGAGGCGTTGTGAGCATGTAGATCTGCTATTTTCACAATAGAACCGTGTTATACAAAATGTAATGCCTCAACTCTTAGTGCTCGTAGGGTGGGGGGTCCCCAGTTAAAATAAGATTATTTCGGGGGTCGCGGGCTGAAAAGGTTGAGGACCACTGTGCTAATGCGTTCATCTGCTTATCTGGAGTCGGGTCGCTGGGGGAACAGTTCCCTCTCCAGTCCCCTTCCCGGGCCACATTAGCCATTTTATACTGTGGGATCCCGCAGCGTTCAAAGGCCGGCGTGGAGCTAATAATCCTCCCCATCTGGTACTTGGTCAGTGGACCTCCCTATATAGGGAGGGAGGGAGATGCCCAGGAAATCATCTGTAGATCCCCCAAAACCACCTTACTCCTTTCCTTTTAGATTTTAGAATGTTGCTGCAAGTTTGGATTGCTGACGGCATATAGTGGTTAAGGCAGAGAGTCACAGGATCGACTCCCGAGCCCGGTGACCTTTGCTGCGTGTCACTCCCCGTCTCTCTCTCTCTCTCTCCCTGTTTCCTGTCTTTCTCAACTGCAGGGGTGTCGCACCAAATTCTGGGCCCTGGTTACAAGGATTCACTCACATTGTGTGCTTTAACTATTGAAAAATAGCAGATCTACAAGCTTAACTGCGAGCTTGTAGATCTGAAAATTAGAAATACAGAAAATTCGTGAAAATCTGTCAGTGGTGCTCAAACCTTTTCATGTGAAGGACCCCCAAAATTATATGTATTTGGCCACGGACCCCTCATCTCAAAATATTTAGTTCCAGGGACCCCCAGACACAAAATTTGAGTTGCAAATGTTTGCTTAAAAAAGACATAGGCTATATTCAAAGATGTGCACACATTTTTCACAACTTTTAAAAAAATAGCAGATCTACAAGCTCACATCTGCTATTTCTCAATAGCTGAAGCATAAAATAATGAAGGCCCCTCCACCTTGGGCCCTATTAACTCAGTCCCACTCCCCCCCTCCCTCCACCCCTTGTGACGCCCCTGCTCAACTGTACTATCCAAATACAGGCAGAAGAAGCTAAAAAGTAAGAGAGGCCAGAGTTCATGGGACAGAGGTTTCTCTAATCTGATCATACTTTGTGTTGACTAGCCTGTGGCACAGAATTTTGACACAACTATATTCTGCACAATTCTTGCCTCACGCTCCCTCTCACTCACAATGTAGTCATAAGTAGGTGAGAGGAACTTAGTTTTAGCAAAGAACAGCATTATCATTGGAAGCCCATGGCAGTCTGCCAGCCTTTCAAGCAGCAGAGCTGTATGCTCTGCTCTAACAGAAATAACATGTCTGCGTTTCACTAGATAGTCCTATGCACCATGTATTTCTTAATGTGTGTGTGTGTGTGCGCGCGCGTGCGTGCATGTGTGTGCGTGAGACTTTATTTGAGCAGAGGATAAAGAGATTTGTGCATCTGTTTCTGATGGAGACTTTTTTCCCCCTTCTCAATAGCAAGACGGCACTTTTGTTCCTATTTTAACCCTTGGTTGTGTAGATCACTCCAACCTACCCTTTTAGTGGGTCACACATCGGCCAATTTAGAAGCAATGTTGTCTTATTCACAAAGAAGGTAGGTTAGTTGAATATACAGTAGGCTATTACATACAGTAGGCTAGGTTAGGCTATATAAGCTAGGTTATTATATAGGCCATAGGCTAGGTTATACATAGCTATCACTATAGGTATAAACAGTGTTGTAAAGTAACTAAGGAAGGTTAAAGGGGAAGACCACCCATTTTCAATGTTGAACTATGTCATTAATATACCTAGAGGAGTTGTGTGGAAATAGAAAAAAAGTTCCGCCCCTTCTGTGTTGCCTAGAACTGGAGGATTGATTTTGGGGTTTGTATTGTAAAGTACAATGTGTGATGTCATCAAGTTATGATTTGCAATACAAACCCCAAAATTAATCCTCCAGTTCTAGGCAACACAGAAGGGGGGGAACTTTTTTTCTATTTCCACACAACTCCTCTAAGGTATTATTAATGACACAGTTCAATATTGAACATGGGTGGTCTTCCCCTTTAAGTATAATTTTGAGGTATGTGTACTTATTTCCAATTTCCAGTCTGTTTTGATGCCAATACTCAAGTACATTTTAAATTCCAGACTTTTACTTGTATTTCTATATTGCAGTATTGATACTTTTACTAAGTATACTAAGTATTTAAGTATATAGGTTAGTTGTATATCACACATACTGCACACACACACACTCATGTGACCTGTGGTGGTCACAAATATCCTAAAGATACTGTATCAGTCACCAAGTGACATAATGCTTACAATCCATAATTACGTTATCAGACACACAAACAAGCAAGCGTGAGCACACACATACACGCATGCATGCACACGCACACACACACACACACACACACACGCACACACACACACACGCACGCGCACGCGCACACACACACACACACACACACACACACACACACACACACACACACACACACACACACACACACACACACACACACACACACACACACACACACACAGACCTTTGTACATGTACATGTACATGTTTGTACATACACAGTCATAGAGTGATATAGGTCTATATGTATTGTGCTACTGCTTAAATATATTTTAAAAAGGGAGGTTGCTTGCAAGCAACGAAACAATGAAAGTGGCTGATACAATTCAATTGTACATGAATTAAATGTAGACTACCATTCACAACCATTGAATGTGGCTCTCAAAGATGATTGTATTTAGCAATTCAATGTGTCTAGAATAGATTACCTATTATAGCCACCTACAATTAAGCTTATATGCACCTGCTATTAAACCTGTTGAACTACTTATGTAGGCTATATGTTGGATGTCCTGACCTGGACTGACCTTATACATTACATAAATGATGTGTGCTGCTAATTATAAGGACATCACATCTCCCATTCATATTGGCCAACATAACATATCTGATCCCCACAACACACATGCACGCACGCACGCACGCATGCAAACACATCACACATGCTTTCACATTTGCGATTTGAAATGCCATCGGACCACATTTCCCACGGTGCTTTGCGGCAGCAGAGGCGTGGCCTGAAGAATATAAACATTGCCAGACGGACAATAGTAGGTCAGTGAGAGTGAGATTATGAGCCGCAGAGCTCTGATAAAACCCTTAGATCTGTACTGTAGAGTTAAAGCATCGTTTAACTCTCAAGACAGTTACACGTCTTTATTGTTTTTATTATCATAATTCATAATTGTATCCTACAATAATAGACAAGGTAGCCTCCTCGCAGCCAGCAGTTGGTATTGTTGTAGTTTTAAACTGTTCTGGACTCTGTCTGTCCGCAACTATGGTGAATAAAACGAAGCTAGCAGTTGGATTCATGGTGGCAGGGAGCCTGGCTGTGGTGTTTGGAACTGTTATGGTTTTCGTTGGACCAATGCTTATTGATTCTATAATAGTACAGGTAAGTGCATGCTGTCCCACTGTGGGTTATGCAATAGGGCTATGCATACTGTAACTGTACACATGCGAAAATAGCCTAACCTTGTAGGGCTGCTATTTTAGGTTGTTTCCAAAATTGTTTGAACATTTCATTCAGGAATATTATTTGGGAATACTTACATTATGAACTGTTGCCCTGTTCACTGAAAAGTCAACATTTAAAATGCAAATACCATGTCATTAATATAAGGTTACTGAGATGTTGACTATAATAAACGAATGAATGAATGAATGAATGAAGTGAGAGTGTCAAATATTGCAAAGCAGTGTGCATGTTTGAGTGCAAATGTCAGTGACAATTAATAGGTAGACAGTTACAGTAGGTAACTGTCTACTTTGATTGATTGATTGATTGATTGATTGAATACTTAATACATGTAAACGGCAAGGCATTAAGGCTAAAAGGATGACACAGAAAAGTCCTGGGGACTTGTTTCTATTGTGGTCCTATGGATGAGGCAAATAGGCTATACATTTCCACGACTTTGTGTGTTCATTATTTGTCAGTGGTGGAAAGTATACACTGTACTTAAAGGGGAAGACCACCCATTTTCAATATTGAAATATGTCATTAATATACCTTAGAGGAGTTGTGTGGAAATAGAAAAAAAGTTCCCTCCCATCCTTGTTGCCTAGAACTGGAGGATTGATTTGGGGGTTTGTATTGTAAATTACAACTTGATGACATCACACATCAAACATATAATTTTCGAGATGTCTGAGTGAGTGAGTGAGTGAGTGAGTGAGTGAGTGTCTGTCTGAAACAGCGTTTCTCCTCAAACGCCAAACCACAGTATCTCTGTAGCCATTAACGTAACGGGTATTTCTTACATTGATGCTCCTACATATTATCATGCAAGCACCAGTTAAAGTTACTTTCCATCCCTCATCCCTCATCCCACATCCCATAACCCAGACACTGCACATCATTTCGGAGCTCATATGTTTGAACGGGTAAGGGCTAGTTGTACTTTACAATACAAACCCCAAAATCAATCCTCCAGTTCTAGGCAACAAGGAAGGGAGGGAACTTTTTTTCTATTTCCACACAACTCCTCTAAGGTATATTAATGACATATTTCAATATTGAAAATGGGTGGTCTTCCCCTTTAAGTACAGGTATCTTTCCAATACTTTTACTTCTACTCTATACATATTATATGGGATACAAATATTGTACTTTTACTCCACTACACTTATTTGAACGCTTTATTTAATAGTTACTTTGAGTTTGGAGATTTATTATTACAAAACATACATTCCACACTTCAGCCATATAAAGCCTACATTTTGTCTATTTGAAAATAGTCACTCTCCAAGCTCACAATGAGTCGCCTCTGATATTTTCAAAAGATGTTTGAAAACTTGTGAAATGGGCCATTCTGCATAATGAGTTATTATTATTTTTTACTCGAGTACATTGTGAATTCCGTACTTTTCTAGTAAGGGTGCCCTCACACCAAAATACCCATGAGAGTGGAATCCACGTTCCGCCAATGCATTTCAATGAGAGTGAAGCGGTTTCATGCCAGCAGAGGATTTCTGCAAAAAACGCTCCCTTATCATTGAAATGCATTGGCGGAATGCAGATTCCACTCTCATAGGTATTTTGGTGTGAGGGCACCCTAACAGAGTATTTCTAAATTGCAGTATTGATACTTTTGCTCGAGCACTCTCTCCACCACTGTTAATTGTGTCCTCTATGCGTTTGTGCCCCAGCAATTAATAATTGACCCGAGCAACACCCTGTCCTACACCATGTGGAAGGACCTGCCCGTGCCCTTCTTCATGTCCGTCTACTTCTTCAACGTCCTCAACCCCAAGGAGATGCTGAAGGGAGAGAAACCCATAGTGGAACAGAGAGGACCTTATGTTTACAAGTACGACGTCTTCTGTTTCATGTGCTTTTCCTAGACCAAGTAGTATCTATGTCGGGGTTCCCCAATTAGTTTTCCCCACGGGCCGGCTAGGGTACCAAGCTGAGGGCCACAACATTGCAGGGGGCGACGGTGGCGTTCCCACTACTCCAGCGACAGTTCAGATATCGTCGTTGTCGGGTGAAAATCTCGTATGTCCAAAACCGTTCGTTTTGAATTTATCATTTAAAAAATGATTTAAACTAATGAAAACAGCCGATCTACAAGCACACAACGAGGCGTTGTGTGCTTGTAGATCTGCTGTTTTCACTACTTTTGTGCGACGGCCTTGTATGATTTGCGAAAGAACGTACAAATTTGGAGATACGAGATTTCCACCCGACAACGACGATATACTAGTGTTGTTGCTGCTCTTCCACCATTATTACTGGGGTTGGTGGGGGCCAGACAGTAGCCCCCCGTGGGCCGCAAATGTCCCGCGGGCCGCCTATTGGGGAACCCTGATCTATGTCATTGGTGCTCAAACCTTTTCATGTCAAGGACCCCCAAAATGATATGCATTTGGCCACGTACCCCCATCTCAAAAATCATATTATTCAGTAAGTCCATTTTCTTTTCTTTTCTTTTTTAAATACATTTTGGACAAAATAGGCAATTACATCCACTGCCCACTGCCCAGCCTCTTCCTGCTACCATAGGAGTCTGGGAACCATGCGGCAAAGGGCAACAGATCATTCAATATATCCATTTCGCATTGCTATGTTGGTAGAGAATGTCAGATTTTATATTTTAGGAATTGTCTTGACATGTGCAGTGCATTTTTATGGTCTGGGGAAATCATCATTGACCCGAGACTACGTGTCATTTAGATAAGATAATTAAGATAAACGTCTATTGATCCCCACGCGGACATTCATGTGTTGTTGTAGCAGCAGCAACAAGACAGTAATGAATGAAACGTGTGAGAGATACAGATAAGAATAGAGAGAGATAAGAAACCACAGAGACGAAGTCTGAAAGAGTGGACATCTTCACATGGTCTGAGAGAGTTTACATAAAGTATATTACTGTATATCAATAAATACAACCTACATACAATATCTACAATACAACCTATCACCAGTGAATGTAATGAATGAACGTTGACTTTTCTTGTACATCCAACGGCTTTGACTATCCGATTATGAATGGACACTGTATGTATAGTAGACTATCAATTCATATTATTGCCAAAACATACTTACGAAACTTTACAAGAATTGTAAAAAAATAAATAAAAAAAATGTAGTTATTATTTAGTCATAAGCTTCTGTTAAATACATTTCATTGTTTAAATATTTGTAAAACCCACAGGAGTTGCGAAAATAGAAGCTCAGAACACATTGCAATGTGGCACATTGTGAGACTGTAGATTGCCTATATTCAATACTTTAATGCAACACCATCGTATGACAAATATGCAATATGGAGATACAAGCTTTCCCCCCCCACAGTGACGCTATCAGACCGATATACAGTATCGTTGCTGTCCGGCAGAAACCTCTTATTATCTTCATACTTAACGTTATATGTTTTTTTTTTCCGTAAATGAATACCCTGGCCTACATCACTATTCTACAGGGTCACACACAACTGGACACTGGAGATACAGGCTCAGAGCGATTTTCGTCCACTAATCCCGATTATCTTATCTAAATGACTACAGTCTTGGGTCAATGATGATTTCCCCCAGACCATAAACATATATCACATGTAAGCAATGCATGTCAACATGCGTAGTATTGTGAAAATATAATAATGTATAATATATTTTTGAGGTTTTAGATTTTTTGGCATAAATAAGGGCTATTGAACACCCTTTACATCTGAGTGTTGGTTAAACTAATATTGAACCAATGGAAAGTAGTAAAAAGTGCTTGGGACAAAACCTCCTAACTCCACACTTTCTGCCAAACCAGCTAACTCCACCCGATTGGCCCTCTCTTTTTTTCATAAATATGTGCTATTGAACACCTTTTACATCTGTGTGTTGGTTAAAATAATATTGAACCAATGGAAAGTAGTAAAAAGCCCTTCGGTCAAAACCTCCTAACTCCACTTGGAGTTAAGACTTTTTTATTTATTTTATTATTCAGAAAAGTAACAGTTTTGTACAAGGTTTCCACCCGACAGGGACGATATTACGTAGACAGTGTCGGACAGCCTTTGTGCACAAGGACAAGCTGCTATGGTATGCTGTCCTCATGGAGAAAACAAAGTTACAGTATATCATCCTCTGACAGCCTGTTGAATGTGGAAACCGATTAGGCCGTAATACGCTGAATAAACACATTTCACCATAGCTGCTGCTTCCACATTATGTTCTTGACATTGACCCATGACAACCAGGAAAGCATCCGTGTCATTTCCAATTTTAGCTGTATACAGTACATAACAGTATAGCAAACGTTTTTCAAAGAACTAGCAGATCTACAAGCTCACAGTGAGGCACGAAGTGACACACTGTGAGCTTGTAGATCTGCTTTTTTTAGAGAGCCACTGATTTTAGAAGGCATTTGAAGAATTGTCCTCATGTGCCACGTCATAATGGGTTAACAGTAAACAGTACCGTATATGCTGTACGTTTCAGGGCTTTATCTGGTGGAGAATGTGTGTGTTGGTTGGCAGTGTGAGCTTTGTTCCTGCGGTCCATATGTCTGTCTGGTCTCATAACAAGACATTATCTTACCTCGGGGTTGTTGCATTGTACATACCTCTTATCTGCCAAGAGGAGATCACAAGCTGGAGCTTTAGGGAAGGAAATCTAAAAACCAAAGCTGAGAACAGCCGTTCTCTCAGCCCAATTCGATGACTTTGCAGAAGATTTGTGAATTTGAATTAGGTGCCGGCTACACAGAGCTGGATATTCCTGAAGCTAGACATTTGCTAGACATTTTTTTAATGCGGTTGAGGCTTGCAGCCACACGAAGCTGGATATTTTGGCCGTGAAGCTGGATATTTTTGAAACCGGATAAATAAGTGGAGACATTGAAAAATATACGATTCACTGGAACCGTGTAGACATGGAACCCGGATTTCTCTGAAGACTTTACTGTGTGTGTGCTTGTCCCCCTAGTGGAGGTCTGGGGACTCACATTATTTTAGACCTAGATATCTTTGTCATGTGGACCTAGATATTTTTCTATGTGGATATGTGAAAAACAGGGATATATGAAATATCCAGCTCCGTCTGGCCTTGGCCTTAGGTAGACTGCTTGGAAAGCTTTAAACTCCATACATTTGTTTCAAATGCAGTCAGTGTTATATATTGAATAATTTTCTTACCCCATGTCTTAAGCTCTATACTATATAAATAAATACTATATATATATTATATATATATATCTTTTAGCTAAAAACCTTGTAGAAATGTAATTTTTTAATTTGATTCATTTTGTTGATAAAAATCCTTTTGCACACCTACAGTACTATAGGTGCGTAGGAGCAGGCAATAGAAAAATGGAAGTCCCGCACACTGTCTTCACTTAACATGAGTAGTTTATTGGGCTAAATAACATTCACCAGGTATCTGAATGTGATTTAATGAAATAAAAATCCTTTCGCCACATATGTGCTTTTATAAGAAGATTACTCCCGTTTAGTTGTTTTCCTTTCTTTCAGTCAGAGAGACATGACATATGTCAGACTTTGAGAACTTAGGTAAATAGCAGACGCTCTAGTGCAGAATGACTTACTATAAAGATGATGATTATACTTTTGATATCCACTTTGTTTGTGGCCTAATTGTAGACAATTGCGAGAGCTCACTTCTACTTTTATTTGCGTGAGGCTGGCTTGAAACCGAGCCGGGGGGGGACGGGGCGCGGGGGGGGGGGGGGGGCAGGGGGCGGCAACCCCTTAAACATTCTGTTAGCATTCCTGTCTCCTAAAAGGTAAAACTAACCATTTATAACTCTTGAGAGCATACAAATGTTTCATGTGTTTATGCTCTCTGAGGAATTTAGTGTGCATGAGTCTGGAGTGGTCACTTTAATAATTCTTTGATAAAACAAGTTACTCAGATCCATCAGATTCAATGTTATGTAACAGTCTTTTTTGCTTTCAGTCTTTTTGGGTGGGCTCTTTTGAGCCTCTATTGGGGAGTGGAGTGACTGGGGAAACGTGGAGGGAAAGCAGAGGAGTGACATGCAGCATATGGTCCGGCCGGGCGGGAAACAAAGTAGGGGCTCGCTGTCATGCATGACGTATGGGCTCCATGTGCTGCCGCGCGCCCTGAACCATGGTTGCCAGATTTGTACAAAATGAAACAAGCGGCTAGGGTTGGGCCTAGGGTTGGGGTAGGGCGGCTAGACCAGGGGTCTTCAACGTTTTCAGCCCAAGGACCACTTAGTTGAGAGAGAGATGAAGCAGGGACCCCCACAAACCTTTTCATAGATTCCATATAGTTTAATTGTTTGACAGCACAATCATCATCGTGTTTTGAATTCATGTAAATTTGTGTTTTCAGATATCTAACCACTTGAACCTTCAATACTTAATAAACTTGACCTTTCACTCTGTACTTAGTCTGCTCTTTTTCCCCTCTATACCAAAGCTCTTTGCCAAAAATAGCCGATCTCCAAACTCACAACGCCTCGCAGCGTGAGGTATTGTGAGCTTGGAGATCGGCTATTTTTGGCTACATTTCTCAGAATATGGACGCTAGGGTTCAAGTGGTTATTATAAAAAAGGAGAAAAAAAAGGTTCTATCACACAAAGATTTGGAGGACCCCCTGTAGTAAGTCTGAGGACCCCCTTGGGGTCCCGGACCCCCTGTTGAAGACCCCTGGGCTAGACGATATGAAAATTTCATGTCACGATTATTGTAATCTCTCGAGACAGCCTCAGAGAACGCTAGAGACAGACCGATAGGTGTCGCACTTTCTTCTTTGACGATGGGTTCCCAGATTGCGATTATTGTGACCAAAGATTTACAATATTATCGGGATAATCAAAATATCCCCATCATCCATTATCCTGGGGCGGAACATTTGCCCAAAAAATTGCAGATCTACAAGCTCACAACGCGTTGTGAGCTTGTGACGTGAGGCTATATTTTAAGAGATTTGGTAGAGAGTGAAAAAAAGTTATTTCCAGGTCCGTTTTGATAAATTATGGAGGGTTTAAATGGTACCAGATATCGCAGCTCGGCAAATAAAAGGTGAATTGATTCCAGCGCGCGACGGAGGACAATTTCACGTTACATTTAAGTCTCCACGATACAATAAGTGTTTTTTATCACGATAAATGATAATGACGATTATCGTCCCATCCCTACAAGCAGCCCGTGTCTAAGAAAAACAAGCCCAACATAAGTGACTAGGTTGAATTGATTGAATACTTTATTCAACATCATTTATTTAACCGTTTGCAAAAAGTACAGAGATACATTATAGTTCCTGTACACAATATTCCTAAAAGGATAACACAAAAAGCCCTGAGGGCCTGTTTCCATTGTGGCCCTGTGTATTGAATTCATCAGACATACAATACTATCCACCTGTTTCCGCGAGAATTTACTGTAGCATTATCTGTAGGACACTTCCGCTTAACAGCTGACATACAAGCTCACGTCGCGTCGCAGATGCAGCCGCTGTGAGCTTGTAGATCACACTCGGCTGCGGCGCCGGGAAGCTGCCGTACACCTTCTGCGCAATGCACGATGGGATGTTGGAAAGTTGTGGATACAAGAAATCATCAATAGGAGCTGTACAAGTATATTTACAGAAAACCGTGAGGGACAACTTATTTTGGCAAGCTACAGTAAAGGCTTGTCTTGGACCAGTTGCAAGGTGGGAGACTGGGAGCTACAATTTTTGATGGCTGTTGGTAGGCCATTCCACATGATGGTGGCATAGCAGTAGAATTAATTCATCCCCATGTTTGTGCCGAATCTGGGGGGGAATGAGATCTGTGAAGCTTGATCACACACTGCGGGGTCCGCAGCAAAATGAGTTAATATAACCGCTTTAAACCTGTATATATACAGCAATATATTTGACAATAGCCGATCTACAAGCTCACAAGCGTGTCAAAAATGTACGTCTTCAAAAATATATTTTGAATATTATTGAAACATTTTAACCACTGGAGTTTCTAAGTGGACCTGGCAACACTGGCCCTAACATTGGGTTATCATGTTGCTCCACGTTACGTAACTTTGTGTGGGGAGAGAAAAGGAGGCACTTTTCCTCTCTAGTTTATAATTGCACAACCAGCAACATCCTAAGCAGAGCAGCTGTGTCATGACCTGCTACTCGGGGGCATTTAGATAAATGAGCCCAAAAGCTTTTTTGTCTGCTCGGGGAGCTTGTTTCAAAACCTTTGGCCGATTGTTAGTCTAATGAACTCTAGCCTCAGGAACCCAGGTGTTTTTTAAATGAACCCCAGACCATTTAAGCACTGCACTAGTGTGATACACGAGTGGTTGGACAGGCACGCCTGACAGAGATTTAAAGGAGCATGCCAGCCTTTTTGACATGTTCTCACACTTTGGGACATTTACTGTAGAACAGAGGTCTTCAGCAGGGGTCCAGGACCCCTAGGGGGTCCCCAGAGTTACTACAGGGTGATAGAAACCTTTTCTCCTTTTATATATTAACATATATTAACCAACTGAACCCTCGTGTCCATATTCTAAGAACTTAAGCCAAAAATAGCAGATCTACAAGCTCACAACGCCTCGCAGTGTGAGCTTGTAGACCAGCTATTTTCGGCTTAGAGCTTTGGCGTAGAGGGGAAAAAGAGCAGAGTAAAAGGTCAAGTTTATTAGGTAATGATGGCTCAAGTGGTTAAATATCTGAAAACACAAATTGACATGAATCCAAAATACACTGTTGATCTTGCTGTCAAACAATGAAACTATATCTATGAACAGATTGTGGGGGTCCCTGCTGCATCTCTCTCTCAACTAAGGGGTCCTTGGCCTGAAAACGTTGAAGACCCCTGCTGTAGAAAGTTTTCGAGATTCATCATGTTTCATATAATCTGTACATAACGCTACTGGAGTAAAGTTATGAATTAGTACAAAAAAAAAAGTAAATCTAAAGCAGATTAATCTAATCTCATGGTTAGATGTCATACTGTACTGTATAAGCACCTGTGTCAAGAGTTGTGTGAAATCAATGTGGAAAATGAATGATTGTCTTCCACAATATCAGCTCAAAAGTTCAGTTGTGTGTTCCACTGGCCCAGTAATAAATAAGGAATTAGGTTCACACGCCTTTGTGTTTCTAAAGAATCCAGACCTCCCCCTCTGTTGCAACAGGACCCTAGACTGGCCTCTCTTCACTGGTCCCTGTCAAACACACAATCCAAATTAACATGATATTTGTTGTTATTATCATGTAGTGCTTTGTAAAAGCACTACATGAATTGGCACCTATACTTAGATTTTTATTCTGTCCCCCTTTGCGTGCATTCCACCTTATATCAATGAAACAATCAATCAATAAAGGACCACTTCACCCATTTTCAACTTATCTTCATATAATTTGTCCTCACTAATGCTCATTATGATATGGCACAGGCCTGGAATTTCGTCATTTTAAGGGGCAAGGCCACTTGGTGTTGTTTGATGTTGAGGGCACAAATGCCAGGGCAGGAATGCCATCAAATAAAACAAGATTTTAGTCCATTGAAAGAATTGGGGGGGCGCTCTCCATTCCGACATGTCTCCACTCCGACATTGACTTCTTATTGTCGGAGTGGCAACACTTCCATAGAGGTTAGGTTTAGGGTTAGGGTTAGGGATAGTGTTAGTGTTGGAAATGAGACATGTCGGAAAGGAGACATGTAACCGAAATAATTTGTTGAATTTAAGGGTTAGGGCTGATAACTTATGTTGGTATAAAGATCGGGACCAGGGGAGGGGTTAAGATTTCAGATTTACTCAACAAAAGACACTGGTGTACATGACAAGAAAGAGACAGCGGTGTCTACTATCTACATATTGACAAGAAAGAGACAGAGGAGAAAGTGATACAGTCAGCTGGCCACTGTGGCCTCAGGGCATGCCATTGGTTTGAGGGGCACACGGCCAAACTGAGGGGCAACGGCGGCCATGACCGTCATGGCCTCCATGAACTTTCTGCCCTGATATGGCACCATTGTTGTCTATTCACTCTGCGACTCAGACGAGAGCCGTGGACAGTTCAGAAAGCCGTCTACCAGTGACCAGTTTATATCCAGTTTTAAATCGATTTCTTTAACATATTGTTTGTGATTGCTGTGTTTCAGGAAGCGCTGTTACAAAGACAACATCACGTTCCATGACAACGGCACGGTGTCATACCTGGAGTGGAGGAGTTATTACTTTGAGCCCAGCATGTCTAAAGGGTTAGAGTCTGATGTCGTCACTATACCCAACATGTTGGTGTTGGTAAGATACTTGATACGCATGCACGTCACACACACCCACCACAATGGAAATAAGTCCCCAGGTCTTTTTTTGTGTAAATCCTTTAACCTTAATGTCTTACTGTACCCCCGTGCTGTCTACATTTCTGACAAATAAAGTATTCAATCAATCAAAAAACGCATTCGAAGTATCCCAAAAGCCTCCACGGTGGTGGGCAGGCACTTTGCCACTGTGCCATCTGAACGAACGCTAACCATAAAATCCTCTAAATGCCTAATCCTAACCCTGACCCCAACCCGCATCTTTTACTAATTGTAACCTTAGCTTTAAAAATCTTTCTTAGCCATGAAAATGGCCGTGGTGAGCCACGGGTCCTGACTCCCAAACAATATGTCCCCCACCCATTTTTTCTTGTGGGGCTGACGTGGATACTAAGACAAGTACATGTCATGTCATGATTATCTTTTAATGCAGTGGTTCTGAGTGGGTTCCCAAATTATTTTGGGGGGTCCCCAGATGATTCACTCAACAGTAAACAAACCAACATAAAGTTTAAGGTAGTATCTGCACGTTTCTAAAAGGACTTTTTAATACCTCTAAAATGACAAAATGACAAATTAAACATTGGCCAAATTGTCAAATATTAGAGGCAGAAATTGTGAAAATAGCTGATGTACATGCTATTTTCACAATAGAACCGTGTTATACAAAATGTAATGCCTCAACTCTCATGCTCATCAGGATTATTTTGGGGGCCGCGGCCTGAAAAGGTTGAGAACCACTATTTTAATGCAGTTAAGACTTTGCCTAAAAGTATATTTCCCTGCCTTCCCCTCCACCAGGGGGCAGCAGTGATGATGGAGAAGCTTCCATATCCGTTGCGCGTGTTTCTCAGCACCTCTATCGCAGCTTTCGGCGAGGGCCCCTTCCTGACCAAACCCGTGGGAGAGTTGATGTGGGGCTACGACAGCAAACTGGTGGACTTCCTCAACCAGTACCTGCCTGGTATGCTGCCCTCTTCGGGGAAGTTTGGACTCTTTTCTTCGGTGAGTAAAATTTAGGTTCAATGCACAGCAGCCATATTGTAAAGTAAATTGGGCCTTCCTTACTTCCTTCACAGGTGCTACCAATGATACTAATACTAACTAGACATACTGTGCCTACGAAACAGTGTGGGCTCACATGGAACACCATGTATGGGCATAAAGATCTACCCAACGGGCACTCCCACATTCAATCCCTCAGATACTGAGGGATTGAATGGGATCTGAGGGATTGAATGGGTCTCTCTTCCTCTCTCTCTAGACTCATTCCCCATTGGAAATGCATTGGGTGCTTGAAGTTAAATAATTCAAAAACTACGAAAGATTTCACGTGGGTGTTGTTGTTATTTATATCATGTCGCACTTGTTGGTGGTGATGTCACCAAGAAGGCTGCTCTCTCATTGGCTGAAAGCCCTGTCAGACAGCTTTGAAGAGAATAACCTTACTATATAAAGATTTGGGAGAACATACTGGTCTCGCTTTCAGCAAGCCCACAATGATACTCTGTTCCATTCTGGAACAGAGAATGTTGGCTCACTGGAAACACTCTGCCGCAACAGTGGGTCTCAAAGTGTGGTCCATGAGGTCCAGTGTGGTCCTCATGGTTCCTTGAGGGGGTTCCAAATGGGCCCTTACGTGTGTGTAACTCTGCGAGTGTACTAATTGGAATGGGTCCATTTGGTTCCATCTGTACACTCTCAGTTATGAGTTATGGGGGTCCTTGAAATTAAAACGCCTGTGAACCACTGTGAAGGAAATAATAACCCTAACCCTAACCCTAACCCGAGGCCCAATTTCTTTTCAATATGGCTGCAGTAGTGCATAGAGCCTATTTATCAGGGCTACAACTGGATTATTATAATTCTTTGTCCATCCTGTAAATCCTGTATGAATTCTCTGTGGAACTATTTAACTTCTTCGGTGCCATATTTAAAGTGGGACCTCTTATATTGCCGGTTCGCCAACAAAGGGTTAAAAAAATAGTGTGCACGCTGGTGCACACATTCGTGCACAGATCATGCACTATGCATGTGCATGCTTTTCACAGCTTTCAAACAAAAAAATCCGCTTGGAAATCCGTTCAGGCATTCAGGAGAATCCCTTATGTTTTCTTCAAATGTAAACAAACATAGCTGCCATGTTTGAAAGATGGGGTTGGTATGGGGGTTAAACATGCAATTTCGCGATCGCGATCATGCCTAGTACACTGTTGGAGGTCCAACATTTTTTTTTTCAAAAAAAAAAATTCAATTTTTTTTTTTTTTTTTTTTTATTATTTAAAAAAAAAGACGTCCAGAAGACGTCTGGCAAGGAGGTCCATAGTTAAAAAGACGTTTTTATTATAGAAAACGTCTTTTTTGGCAGGGTATGAGTTAAGACTTATGTTTACTTTTACATTTACAACAAAATAATATCCCTTACTCACACCCCCTTCAAGCTTGTCAGAGACAAAAGCTGACCCATTTTAAAGGTCAATGTTTTACGTTGTGTCCGTAGTTCAACAACTCCAACACGGGTTTGTTCACCATCTTCACTGGAAAGGGCGACATCAGTAACATCCATAAAGTGGACTCTTGGAACGGCCTGAAGAAGGTGAGAGTCGCACACAAGTCACGGCGACGAGAGCATGTCTATCTGGAGAAAGTTGATTTTATTATTATTTGATCAGATTTGATCCTCTTTGTTTTGAACATGCAGATAAAATAAAGCATTAAAAAACAGAACATACTAAATAGACCAAAAATAAAACACAAAACAATAAATCATTTTCTAGTTTTTCGTTCAGATTGACTAGTACTGACACTATCAGTCTAATTGTTTTATTCCCTGTGCTGTTATTGAACACATCTTTTCATCATCTGCATAGCTGTCCAACTGGAAGAGCCCTCAGTGTAACGCGATCAATGGAACAGCTGGACAGCTGTGGCCCCCGTTCATGACCAAAGAGTCCACCCTGCCGTTCTATAGTCCTGACGCATGCAGGTAAAACCCTAGTCTAAAGTCTGTCTATAGTCCTGATGGATGCAGGTAAAACCCTAGTTTAAAGTCTGTCTATAGCCCTGATGCATGCAGGTAAAACCCTAGTCTAAAGTCTTTCTATAGTCCGGACGCATGCAGGTAAAACCCTAGTCTAAAGTCTTTCTATAGCCCTGACGCATGCAGGTAAAACCCTAGTCTAAAGTCTTTCTATAGTCCGGACGCATGCAGGTAAAACCCTAGTCTAAAGTCTTTCTATAGCCCTGACGCATGCAGGTAAAACCCTAGTCTAAAGTCTTTCTATAGTCCGGACGCATGCAGGTAAACCCCTAGTCTAAAGTCTTCCTATAGCCCTGACATATCGTCGTTGTTGGCTGGAAACCTTGTATGTCAAAAAACGTTTGTTTTGTATTTATCATTTTAAAAATGATTTAAGCTAGTGAAAATAGACGATCTACAAGCACACCTTGCATCGCGAGGCGGTGTGTGCTTGTAGATCTGCTATTTTATCTATTCTTGTGTGACAGTCTTGTATGATAAAGTCGTTCTATAGCCCTGACAAATGCAGGTAAAACACGAAAGTCTTCAATGATTCTCTCTCTCTCTCTCTCTCTCTCTCTCTCTCTCTCTCTCTCTCTCTCTCTCTCTCTCTCTCTCTCTCTCTCTCACAGTGTCCATACATGAAATAAAATGCCAGTAAGAATACAAAAATAAATTCTATCCCTTTTGCTAAACTCTGTTCTGCCATAACATGCTTTGATATGCATCTCTATCAATTTACTCTCTAACACAGCGGGTCTCAAAGTGGGGTCCTTGAGGGGTTCCAGTGGGTGCCCAGCTAAATGAGTTAATATTGCACCATGGTACACCTCTACACCTTTCAGTTGGGGGTCCACGGCCAAATCCACATTAATCTGGGGGTCCTTGACGTGAACATGCTCTAACATGTACTAATCATTTGTCTCTGTTGGTTCAGGTCTATGGAGTTGGTCTACGAGCGTCCTAGCTCCATGCTGGGGATCCCTGCCTATCGATACGTGGCACCAAAGACCCTGTTCGCCAACGGCTCGGACTACAAACCTAACGAAGGCTTCTGCCCCTGCAGGCAGTCTGGAATACTCAATGTCAGCAGCTGCCGCGCCAGTGAGTGTACATCTGTGTGTGTGTGTGTGTGTGTTTGTGTGTATTTGTGTCACACAAGTCCTAACATCACTGTTCTGGGTCGAACCATTCGCCAATCGGCAAGACACTAAAGCCTGATGGTTGGTGCCTTAGCCTGGCAAACCGTCCCTGTTGCCTGAACGCACATCATCATGTGTCCAATTGCTGGGTTGACCAGCTCCGTTCCGGCTGCGTCGATCGATTCGTCAAAAATAGCCGATCTACAAGCTCACATAGATCGACAAGACCCCCCAAAATAATGTGGCCTGTGCTGTGACCCGCAGGTTGAGAACTCATTGATGTTAACTGACCAGAGTTGTAACTTCCCGCCCCACGCAGACTCTCCCACGTTCATCTCTCATCCTCACTTCTACAACGCCGACCCTGTGCTGCTGGACTACGTGGAGGGCCTCCGGCCCACAGAGGAGGAGCACGGCCTCTTCATAGACATCCACCCAGTGAGTAAACGCATGCACAATAGGGCATTCACGAATTCACGAAGCGTTTCCAAGGTGTGGCTTTGTCTGTCCCATGTCTGTCCCGTGCATGCAGAATTGAGGATTGGTCAAGCTTCACATGACAATTTGGCCCTCCAGACAAAATCATTCATTCATTCAGAATTCATGAAAATATAGAACTAAAGCACATAGAAAGTATAGATCTAGAAGATAGAATGTATAGATCTAGAACACAGATTTCATAGCTCTAGAACACATAGAATAAGAACTCACCGCTTCACTTCGAACCGAGGTTCGATTTTTAGTATTCGAATTATTCGACCTCAAAGTATTCGAACAGTTGAATATTCGACAGGACTGGACAAGCTGTCAAATATTAAGTAAGCAAGAGGCGAACATTGTGAAAATAGCCGATCTACATGCTCACAACGCCTCGCAACGCGAGGCGTTGTGAGCATGTAGATCAGCTATTTTCACAATATTTATCTGCGGAACCGAGTCACATTAAATGTATTACCTACAATTCCAAGTGCTTGTCAGGGTGGGGGTCCCCAGTTCAAATATGTTTATTTTGGGGGCCACGTCCTAAAAAGGTTTGAGAACCCCTGGTATTAACAAATTCATCCAGCTGGGGCATTGAAAACTCATTCTTATGACTTCCTATCTAGCCAAGCATTATATACTATATATTTTTTAAAGAGAAAACAATAAAAAATAAAATAAGCGAACATTCGACTTCGGTGAACAATGTCGAATAGTGATTTTGATATTCGAATATTCGAATGTTTGGTGAATGCCCTAACGCACAATACTCACACACACGCAATGCAAGACAATGATCTGCCGTCCCCGGTGTACAGGCGTGGGCCTAAAACAACAAGACGGCTGCCACAGAATGCTGTGATGTTTTCATAATCCAGTGTATACATTATCATAGGCCACAGAAAAGAAAAGAGCGATTGTGAAGCCATATGGGCAGCACTTTATGGACTGGAGGTCGGAAAGGCTGGAGGTGTTTTGCGTCCATGTAGGTCTATAAGGGCAGCAGTGGCTCAGGGGTAGAGAAACCGCCATTAGAACACAGAGGGTTCCCAGTTCGATCCTGGGCTCCCCCAGAGTTAGTGTCGAAGAGTCACTGAGCAAGACTCTGAAGTCTGAGTTAGTGTCGAAGAGTCACTGAGCAAGACTCTGAAGTCTGAGTTAGTGTCGAAGAGTCACTGAGCAAGACTCTGAAGTCTGAGTTAGTGTCGAAGAGTCACTGAGCAAGACTCTGAAGTCTGAACCCCTGGTTGCTCCCGTTGAGCAGTTTGGTGCCTTGCATGGTTTCCTCTGCCATCGGTGTATGAATGTGTGTGTGAATTGGTGAATGTAATGCACAATCTATGTAAAGCACCTTGGATAAAGGCGCTAAATGCACCATTTACCATTTACAATGACCATTTATAAGAAACACTTGTGTTTATGAATAGTTAGGCTTACGGTACATTATATAGGTCCAATAAATCATATACATTCTCTGTCGTTGATGCTTTGTTTGAGGTGTCTGTCATGGAAATAGTTGAGACCGAGTTGAGAGAACAGGATTTAAAATGTTTTGCAGTGAAAAAAAGATTTGACCCGCGGTGCACAGGAATGCAGTTCAGATTTATGAAGGTAGAGGGCATGTAAGTGTATAGGAGGCCAATATAATTGATTGGTGTGTTATGTTATTTCGTTCATTTTATCTTGACCAATGACCACAAAATGTGAAGAATGTTATTTAGACAGCATGTTGTTTAGACATTAAGCTCAAGTTTGATTCATACCTGGTGGTGTCCTAGGTACTTTTAGCATAAATAGTTTTCTTTTCTCTCTGTGTATGTTTACATTTACTCTCGTTTTTTGACTAGGATGTTTGACTGGTGTGCGTGCGTGCATGTGTGCATACTGTATGTACTACTCACTGATTTTTTGCCCTGAAGACGAGGCTCAAGCACGACCGAGCCTTCTCAATTCCATCCTCCAGTCCAAACTATATGGAACCTCTCTACCTGTCTTTTAAACAAAAAATCTTTCGTTCCTTGGCTTTTAACCCAGTTTGAGACTAAGTTTTTGTCTTTTATCGTGCAGCCCTTCAGGGCTGCTGCAAACCATTTTGGTGCCCGAAGCACAACTGGCTGTTGGGTGTTTTTTTTTTTTTTTTTTTTTTTTAACAATCAATTACTTACCCTCATGAAGCCTGGCTTGAACACATTTGTTTTGTTTTTGTCACATTCCTGAGCTAATAATCCAATAATTGATTACTTTTCTGTAGTAGGAGACCAATGCAAAACTATATAAACTACTAAGCAACTCCTTACAGTAATCACTGATGCCTACTGATGATCCAGGTTCAAAGAGAATGTTTTAAATATAGTTTTGCTATTGTTGATGGGTGAGTCTCTTATTGATTTCAATTAGACAAATATAGGATTATTTTGGGTTAAAATATTCCATTAAAGCCAGCTGGCTTTGCTGACAACATTGTATTGTATGTCTGGATGGTGTGAAGCTCACATCTGCTGATAAAGTCAGTCGTCCGCACCAAGCTTTGCGGTTGTTGAACTCTGTGCAGTTGAACCGTTCCCATAGATACATTAAGTGGTTTTCAACCAGTGCCCCCGGGACCACCAGTGGTCTTTGAAGGGATTCCAGGTGGTCCCCAGCTAAATGATGGATAGTTGGTAACCTGCTATTAATAAGCTCTACAATGGGGGTGAGAGGTAAGGGATGCCAGTCATTTAAACTAAGCGCCACCTCTTGGCACTGCACCCTTGCACCTTAAATCTAAATTGGTTAATCTCTTGAGATAAGATAATGGATAATCTGTTCAGATAAGATCAATACAGATACAAATACACATGTACACATGTGGAACGCCCTCCCACAAGCCCTAAAGGAGAGCAAATCCCTAGCCTCCTTCAAAATTGGTATGAAAAGTCACCTTCAGACAGCAGCTACCCGTGACTTGTAAATAGACTAAGCCCCCATGCTCCCCCCCCCCTTTTTCTTTGTATTCTGCCTTTTGTATTTGATGTTATGCTTTTGAAACTGATATTATCCTAGATAAAGTACTATGTTCTATCCGTCTGTCTTTCATTGTTATATGAGATACTTAAAGTGTGGTTCCTGTGGAAATAAGCCTCGGCTTTCTAGGATCTCCTTTTAGTTGACCTTGTACCAGTGATTTGTACTGTCATGAAACTGTACTTTTTTCTATTGCAAACTTCTAATAAATTCTTCAATCAATCAATCAATCAAATACACATTTACGGGAACAGCATAATCTAACACTTTAGAGTACAATTTGTATTACTTAAATTACAAGAGGTCTACAATTAGAGAATGTAGAAGAATTGTTATTTTGATTTACCTGTTATCAGTGCTATAGGTATAACGATACAGCATAGAATTGAGGACAAAATGTCATCCAACATTAACAAAATATTCTTTAGTTACAGGTCTGAGAGGCTAAGGGCTGTATTTTGATCGTCTTAAGTACGAGCTCCTATGCCTTAACTTAAAGTCCTGTCCATACCGTTTCCGACCACCGAACTTTTCATCGGAGAGTTCCGACTTTCCGACGTGCAGCTTTCCGAACTCTAATTCGGGGTAATGATTTTCAGAAGATGCAAGTGACGTAATTTTGTACTTGATCCGACCTTTCCGACAAAAAGTTCGGTGGTCGGAGACAGTATGAACAGGACAATCAAAATAGAGCCCTAAATCTCATCAAATGATGGTCAATGGTGGCTCAAATGCTGAATAAATAATGGACCTTGTTGTGAAGAAGGTTGAAAACCTTTGCCATATATAGACAGCAGGCAGCGACGCAGCAAGTCAGGATGCTCTCAGTGGTGCCTCTGTAGAAAGCACATACCTGTACACTAGGACCTTGCAGCCCATACCAAACTTCTCTAGTCTGAGGTAGAACAAGCACTGCTCTGCCATTCACACTGTTTCATAAATCACACGTTGGAACTTGGCCAAGAAAAGTCGTTTTTGCTTTCATTCCTGGGTGTTCCTCTTCACCATGGGCGTAGAGCAGCAGTGTGTTGACGCTATGACATCGCTGGTTACTGTTTCGCCAGTATAAGCCAATTGGTGGAGGTGCTATTATGGTAGGCTAGGTCCAGGCTGGTTGGCAACCTGCTATTGATAAGCTCTTTGACATGCTTCTCAAAGCATTGTCTCACATTGGTGGGTGAGAGCTAAGGGATGCCAGTCATTTAACCCACTAACAAGATTCAGCAAAATTGCCTTCTAAAGGTCTTTGCACACTGCTGCGTTTTTCGGGCCGAATATCGGAGTGAATTTCGGAGTGCGTGAATAAAACAATCAACCTCACGTTATGTCAAACACGTTTGCACACTGCCGCCCGTTTCGTATTTATTTTCGGACCAGGGTTTATTTTTTTTCGATTTTCGCAGCTGAGTCCCTTGCGCTCTCTCTTTTTCCTCTCTCTCTCCCTGGCCTACAGCTTTCGGATTTCCAAAACGCAACGAAAACACGCAGTGCAGTGTGCACTGTGCAACCACCTTAAATCAGTAGTTCTCGCACTTTCTTTGTGCCACATTTATATACAGTATATGGCCAACATATCCAAACAACCGAATGCTTCCCTGGTTTTAATGGGTTAATGAAATAAAAATAAGCACCACTGTTTACTGCTCGATTCAGCGTTTCGGTTACACACAGATCTGTGATAGCAATAAACAGTGGAGCTTATTTTGCCGGTGTGAGGATCGTATTTTTGGAGCTGTGTAAAACACAGGCTCCCTATACGTGGCTGTGTGGGTCTGTGTGTGTGTGTGTGTGTGTGTGTGTGTCTGTCTGTCTGTCTGTGTGTATGTAGCCTGACTTCGGCGCGTAACTAGTGCCGCACCATTTACGCCACTCGCGCAATATATACATCAAAATGTGCGGCTCGGCCGGGAATGGTGTTCTATTACCTTTCGTTCCGATCCGCCTTACCATGCCGACGTAATCGGCAAAAAACGACGCTTAATTGTCCCCATTGACTTATAATGGGACAATGCAAGAAATCACTTTCAAGTATTTTTCTCTCGTAAACCATAGGAGCTACAGTTTCAAACCTCGGAGAGGAGATTCATAATGATTTTAAGAATGAATCGAAAAATAATTACATCACTCGGCCTCATGGTGGCGCTATAACGGCCCACTTTACGTTTTGCCCCGTAACTCTTGAACCGTGGATCGGAAAATTAAAATTCCTTTTTCCCTGGATTCCTTGGGTCAAGACGCATCTCCCCATATAGGCCACGCCCATTTGCGCCAGGATAGATTTTCCGCCATCTTGAATTTTCTCCAAAACACACTTTTTGCTCCTTTTCCTACATATTTTCTTCAAATGTCACAAAAATCGGTACACATGATCTACACACACACACACACACACACACACACACACACACACACACACACACACACACACACACACAGCTCCACTTCACACGGGTGTGATTTTTATTTCATGCATTGCTGTTTGTGCTGCACCAGGGCACTTGGATATATTGTTATGCATGATGTCAGTCACCTGGGCACTTATATTGTTATGCATGATGTCAGTCACCTGGGCACTTATATTGTTATGCATGATGTCAGTCATTTAAACCAGTTTCTTTTGGTACTGCACCCTTCAACCCTTCATCTAAATTGGTTAATCTCTTCAGATAAGATAATTGATAATCTGCTCAGATAAGGTCACTGCAGAGATTTCATTTATGAGAACAGTATAGTGCAACTGGCCCCCACATGCAATCAAGCATGAGTTGTAGTGTAACTTCTCATGTGGAGCAAATTACCTCAGTTTGACATACTTCCCTTAGAAGTTACCATGCATGTACTGTATAATGGTCAAAGAAAACAACTTTATTAAATAATAAAAATGAATGCATGAATGCATGAATGAATGAATGAACGAACTAACGAACTAACTAACAAATTAATGAATAGGGGCTACAAAAGCTGTTGAAAATGTGATGGTAAAAATAGCGTGAATGGGATTAGTTGGGTGAAGGCATGTCTAAAGTGTGGGGTTTTTGAGACCGTTGTTAAAAGAGAGTGTGGATAGGGGCTGTTTTGATGTGGGTTCCTCAGAGAGAGAGTGGCAACTGAGAAGTTTGTGTACATGCTGTTAGACAGTGGTGAAAATAAATAAGTAAAAGTCCGGTATTAATTGAAAATGGCAGATCTACAAGCTCACAATGTGTCGCATTGTGAGCTTGTAGATCGGCTAATTTCAAATGGCTGAAATGCATATAGGGCTGAAGTGGTTAATGTATGTTTTGTAATTACTAGCCCTTACCCGTTCAAAGATATGAGCTCCGAAATGATGTGCAGTGTGTGGGTGATGGGATGTGCACTGTGCACACAGTATATGAGGGATGGAAAGTAACTTTAACTGGTGCTTGCATGATAATATGTAGGAGCATCAATCTAAGAAATACCCGTTTCGTTTAATGGCTACAGAGATACTGTGTACCGATCTGCATGATTTTTGGACACAGAGCTGGTTAAACATGTTGCCTCATGCTAGATGCAGAATAGATATGCCTCATGCTAGATGCAGAATAGATATGGATACACCATAAAAGTGCTAATATACAGCATATGATTTGTGAAAGTGACAAACGGGCTTCGCAGTTATGTCAGGTGTGTTCATATGCTAATGGTGATGCAAAATCAGATCAATTGCTCCAGCCACTGAGGAGAAACGCTGTGACAGACACTCACTCAGACAGACAGACAGACAGACAGACACTCACTCAGACAGACAGACATTCGGAAAATTATATGTTTGATAATCAAAAGGTTTTCAAATAATTGTTGTGGAGTAGAATTACAATATTTGCCTCTGAGATGCAGTGGAGTTGTAAGTAAAAGCATACTGACAATTGGAAATGGAAAAGCCTACAGTACTTCAGTAAATGTACTTACTTAACACCACTGCTGTTAACCAAGGAATAGACTCGGGAGTTAAGATAATATCTATCTTGTCATATTTACAGTACACTTTACAGTACCAGAAGAAAGATAACCTACTGTACTTTAGGACTTTTATCTTTATTGCTATTTTAGTGCTGCACTTGACATCTGGCACCCCTGTTCACTGTAAAAGAAAAAAAAAGATGGGGGGGGGGGTTTCTAAATTAGTTGCATAAATAAAGGAGGAGATAAGACGCAGACCATTTAATTTCCTGTGTGAGTGAGAATGTTTAAATATTACTACTAGGCCTGCAGAGAGAGGGAGAGTAGGCAGACGATTTGAACATTAAATAAGAATGTCAAAGAGAACATGCATCCAACAATAACTGCCAGGGTACAGAGGGACTGACGTCAGGACTTCGGTACTCTGTTGTTTCTATTGAGTGTCTGTTCAGCACCAGTGGTCCTTGAGGGGGTCCCAGGTGGTCCCCAGCTAAACAACGGAGAGTTGGGGACCACATGGACCCTTATGTATCTTTCTTTAACTCTTGAGAGTGTCATTTTATGCTCTTAGGAGTTAAATTATTGTTAAATATCTGCATTACTTCATTTACAAGAAGTCTACACAATTAGGGAATTTGGAAGAATTGTTATTTTTGCCCGTTATCTCTCCTATGGTACCAACAACATCAATACAGCATGGAATTGTGGACAAAATCTGATCCAAAGATAACAAAATAGTTTTGGGTCTGAGAGGCTAAATCTCATCAAATGGTGGTCTGTGGCTCAAATGCTGAATACATAATGGACCTTGATATGAAAAGGGTTGAACCACTGAGTTACAAGGATATATAGTAGGTGTGAAGCTTTTTTTGTGTGTGACTGTTGTCTCTGTTTGTCTTTCAGGCAACGGGTGTTCCACTGAACGTGTCTATCCGCCTGCAGCTTAACCTCTATATAAAGAGTGTGAGCGGATTCACGTGAGTACTGTCAACGCTTTTTATCGTGTTCTTGTCGTTTCCTACCTACCATAATTGTTTAATTCCATGTCTCATGGGTTCCTGTTGCTATACTCTTTCAATCGATCGATTCATTCATGTCAATGTCTTTGCCCCTGCAGACAAACTGATAAGATTTCAGAGGTGGTGATGCCCATGATTTGGTTTGGGGAGGTAAGTAGTACCGTGGCTAATGTTTTCTTTATGTTGTGAGTCCCTTTGGTTACATTTGTACACTCAGAGTTAAATTAGAAGGGGGATGAAACCCTGGGCTGGGCTCATTTTGTAGTTTGTTTTCCCAGTTCAAGTTAAAAACAAACAAAGCAGGTCGGCGTGGGTGTTGGCATCAGCTGAGAACGAGACCCAAAAGAGAAATTACGTTTGCCCGGGACCCATTTATTAATGAAATTACTTTTTTTTTTTTTTTTTCATGAAAATCTTAGGTTTTTTGATATAATATATTTATATTTTTAAATAATAATAATTACAAACACAATGTAGGAAACAAAAAATTAAGGGACCCATACAAATATGTCCGCGACCCCCGACCCACTGTTTGAGAACTAGTGCGCTAGACCCCTGAGAGATGGATTGCAACTCTCACTTGAGTTGGCGGTGCCCAGGATTGGACAGAGACGAATGCTCTCCCGGACACATAAACGTTACAAACTACAGCATGGTAAAAACAGCAAGCGGTATAAGACTGACCTTTTAGTACACAGTGATGTACGCAGAACTGCTGCAGCTATGGATCTGTGAATAACTTTAGTCCCAGGTTTCCAGAAGGTGTCAAAATACCCGTTTCCTGTTCATTTTCCCATAGCTTCTCCCATAGGAAACGGGTGTGTCACCTCCTGGAAACCCGGGACTAACATTTATGCACAGAGCCTATTAACTCATTAAAAGCCAACCCCGCGATGTCGCGGGAAAAGTAATAGAGTATCTATAGTGCCATCCACGCGATGTCGCGGGAAAAGTAATATATTACTGTAACGGCGAGTAAAAATACCTAGTACAATGGCCGACGCTCCGGAGACGAAATCCGCGCTGATTTGTCATCATCACGGCTCCACGAGCACACAATAGTCATCCCATAACATTGAGGTGGACGGCCGATCTCATCTTTAATGTCCATTATCTCAAAACTACACTTTAGAAGCTAGGATGGAGGCAGATGCTCGCTTATTTTACACAGTTATAAAAGCTCCCGGTCGGCCATTACACAACTCCACGTGGACACGCATCGGTTCCGGCGCACGATCCGATGACGTCAGACCGGAAGTACTTCCGGTCTAGACTTCTGGCCTTCAAAATAAGACAGCGGCCGTTAATGGGGCCGGGAGGGGGCACTCTGGACCCCCTAATCCGTTAATGTCCTGGGCTCAGAATGAGTTAATAATGGGGTTGTTAGATTTAGGTGCATTTACAATACTGTTGGCTATTGTCTATGCACACTGGCACACCCATGGCTCTAGGCACCCCGGAATCTAACATGACATTTATGAATTTTATTAGCTGCGTCTGTCTTTCTTAATAGCGTGCCATGTTTTCTGATGTAGTTCTTAACCTGAACTGGAAAATATAACCTTTCTGTGTTTCTGCCTGTCGGAATAGGATTTTAAAAATGACGGGTTGTGTTGTGAGAGATTTTTCCCAGTTCTCCTCGGCGTAGTCTCCGCTCAAGCGGCTCAACCAATCAAGAGCAGTAGCGCTGCTAGCCCCGCCCATAGGTTCCCAGAACTCAAGTTTAGTTCTACCTCAGGAGTAGGACCGAAAAAAGGTTCCAGGAGGTTCCAGGAACCTTTCCAGCACTGGAAAAGTTTTGGAATTTATCAAGGGTCCTGGAAGGTCCTGGAAAACATATCTATGCATTGTCTTTGGTTATTGATTTTGTTAATACCTCTGAAATGACAAATTAAACATGGGCCAAATAGTCAAATATATAGAGGCAGAAATTGTGAAAATAGCCGATCTACATGGTCGCGTTGTGACCATGTAGATCGTTGTGAGCTCGTTGAGATCGTTGTGAGCATGTAGATCTGCTATCTTCACAATAGAACCGTGTTATACAAAATTCCTCAACTCTTAGTGCTCGTCAGGGCCCTAACCCCTAACCCCAGTTAAAACATGATTATTTTGGCGGTCATGGCCTGAAAAGGTTGAGAACCACTGGCATACACTACCTGTCTTTGGGCATTGCACAGATGAGTAAGCGACCTGTTATTGAGCTGAATTATTGTTATATAGTCCTGGAAATTGGGTTAATATTCTGGAAAAGTTTTGGAAAAGTTTTGGAAATTAATTGGTAAAAATGTGTGGGAACCCTGTGTAGTGTAGATGGACCTAACTGTCCTCAATACATGTATTTTCTCTGTCTCTTAGAGTGGATACATAGACGGCCCTGTCCTCAACACGTTTAGGTTCGGCCTGGTGACCATGCCAGCAGTAATGGAGGTCATGCAGTATACCTTCATAGGCCTGGGCCTGGCCACCGTGTTGATATCCGCACTGATGTACCGGCGGCTCAAGAAGGTACAGTAACACTCACTCAGCTTGCATGGATGCTTCCAGAGCTGCTAGGGTTGGGATCCGTAACCGGAGAAAGCCGTATGCAACATAGATAAACCGATTTTAGACTATACTGCCAGACTTCTGCTATAGTGTATGTGATTACAACACGGGTGGTTCTCAAACGTTTTAATTCCAAGGACCACCATAACTCTGGGAGTGTACAAAATGGAACCAAATGGACCTATAAGGGTCCATTTGGTTCCATTTGTACACATAAGGGCTTAACAGAGTCCAGGGTGAAGAGCTATTCACTTCACCGCATTGTCGTTTCCTAGCCTAGGCTTTGTTATACATATTTAGGTGATAGCTAGAAAACTACACCGCGGTGAAGTGGATAGCTCTTCACCCTGGACTCTGATAGAGCCTTAAGGGTCCATTTGGTTCAATTTTGTACACTCTCAGAGTTACAGATCTGTAAAGGGCCCATTTGGAACCCCCTATATGACACGTTAAAGGAAACCGTTAAGGAATCGGATCGTTGAGAGAAAATCGTTAAGGAACCGGAGGATCCCAAACCTAATAGTGCGTGTGTGTGTGTGTGTGTGTGTGCTTGGATATGTGTGAATAGATATTTGGTTTTACAATTACTGTGTAATATGTGCTCCTCGTTCATTTATTTAATCATGCATGCAGCTAGTGTCACATTTTTGCATGGTCAACTCTGGCACACAGGCCGTATGCATTTCACTGTGCTTTTGTCTAAGCATATCATCATACAACAGAGACATAATTGTAGTGCTTAAGCCATGTACATGTTGTACTCATAAGATATGAATGTAAGCCTACTTACCACTTACTGAAGTGTGTGTTTTAATTAATATGTAATTTGTATTTGCTTCTAAGTGTGCTCTACACCTCTGTGTCTGCAGCTGAAACGATAAAGCTAAAACACATGCCATAAGAATATCTCACATTAATTCAACGGAATACACAAATGGGATTATAGTCAGATACAGTATGCTGTTAATGTGTGAAATACTATAGTCCATATACCCACATTCAACCACTGCCAGTCCAGGCTATTGGTCGATGACCGTGACTCTGCTACCGGTACGATTCGTCCACATTTGCGATTGGTCATAATGCTGCGAACTCCGCCCCGTTTATGTCAACACGCGCTCGTGGCTCGATTATTGGTAAATCCTGTGTTTACTTAAGGACTTGATAAGCGCCGTCGTGTGACTGGCTGCTCTAGTGTGATTGTAGTTGTTAGCGTGGTTAGTGGAGCCAGATAACATGAAAGATAGCCCGGGCTGTGTTGTTGAACTGGCTTCATTGTACAGCAGTGTTGATTTTGTCGACTAAAACTATGGCAACAAGGTTTGTCGACTACCTTAATTCACTGACCTTTTTCACATACTAAATAAAAACAAAGCTATGATGGCAAACTGAGACTAAATATATTGACTAAATATGTTTCGTCAACAAATCAAAGCTAGACTAAAATGTTAGGGATGGTCTAGTGGAGTAGAGATCCAGTAGAACGCAAGTCAAAGTCAAGATAAGATCTGCCTCCTCTTTGATTGAGCAGAACCATTTAAGCAGTATAAATGTGGGCAGTTTAAAGTGATTGTGTTGCTGTCCTCAAAATGCTCCTCAGAAATGTATTCGTGTGTGGGTATATCTTCATGGTCATAGGTTTGAATGGTAGGATTTATAGATATTTGACAGGTTATGATGAACATAAATTAAACAATTTCTGTTTCTAGGTTCTTGAACTTGTTGCAAGCTTTACTGTAGGTTGGGAGAGGTGTAGGAGTGTTTTATTCGAGTTTCAACCTTTTTTATGTTTTTTTGTTTTATTGTTTTAATTGAAATGTGGCTGTTACTGTAGAACATCGTAAACTAAACAAATGAAGTTAAGTACAGGAGGTGCTCTGTCCTTCTCTGTAATCACAGAATGATTATAGTCATTTGTAGTCTGACTAAACAACAGCACTAGATTTCAGAAAATCTAGTAATTAGCAACATATATTTGGACCATAGTCTGCATCTGCTATCTAGAAAATCCTGGTTTCCATCGTAGTGACATTGAAAGCCAATTTGGGGACCAGTTTTGGTGTATTTTTTTGGAGCGGTGACAACTGCTTCCCAGGTTTGACTTAAGGCCTGTCCACTCCATATAGTCTCTCCGAAACCGAACTTTTCTTCGGAGAGTTCAGACTTTCCGAAGTGCCGATTTCCAAGCTCTAATTCGGTGTAATGCTTTTCAGAAGTCGCGAGTGATGTCATTTTGTAGTTGAACCGGACCTTTCCCACGAAATGTTCGGTTTTGGAGAGAGTATGGACAGGCCTTTAGTGTGTCGTCATGTCCCTTTGTCCCTATGTACGCAGTACCAACAGCTGCAATACAGCTGGGTGATCAAGTGGTGCTACACACACAAACACACACACTGCTCAAACGCACCGCTCCACTTCAAACTGGGTTTGATTCTTTTTGTTGCAGAGGGCCGAGAACAAGGTCTCACTGGAGTCAACAGTGATAAAGAACCCCGCGGTTTGTCAATTTATATGTTCCTAAACATATACGTCTCAAATATCATAATCAGTACAAATGAACGTGTTATGATTTTCATCGATTTTGTTTTCTTTTTCTTTTCTTTTTTTTGCTGATCAATACCATCCTTGGTTGTATGGATCCGCTGGTTTACATACAAGCCTCGGTCGACCTCTTTGAATCCTGCAAAATCATGATCGCATGATTTTGCTCCAGTCCATATGGAGTTACATTGGTGTGTTGGCCCCTGATCAAGAAAAAAGGTTATCCTCTTCATAAGGGTCTGAATAATGATGAAACTCTAAATTACTAATGTACGGAGCGGCTTCCTCATTGGAGGTTTACTTTTGTTGCATGTTGAGTAATATCCCTCAAAGGTGCTTGTGTCCAATGCTGCCACAGCTGTCGTTTGATTGTCAATAAGAATCGCCTTTAAAGAAAACGTGCATGTACCCCGCATTAACTGCATGGCCATAAGCATTACCACCCTAATCTGCTAACCTGCATGGAAACAAATATGGAATATTAAATTAATGTTGTCACAGTCAATTCTGTGACAGCTGTGCCAGACCGCCATGTGTTTTCTGATTGGCTGATGTGTAAACGACAGTCTGGTCAACTTTTAGGCAACCGAACATGAGCCAGTAAACGATTCAGAAACACAGAAGGACAAATTTATCATGAAGGATTCAGGTGGGTTCTCACTCATACACATGCACATAGTGTATTTGGTCCTTTATTTGATTTCTCTGGAAACAAATAAGAAAATGTATCCATATTGCTTGTTGCATGTTTGGAATAAAAGTATTGCATTTCCTGATGAAGAAGATATGAATTTTAATATATATATTTTTTGTCTGGACATCAAAACTGCTGAATTATCATTTGTTTACCCCGTAAACTGACTCAATATCCATGATTTCTTTAACCCTAAATAAACATTGTAAGTTGTTAGAGGTGATGGGTAAATAACAAACCTTAACAGGTGTTGTAAAAGTAGGACATCTAGTGGCTGAATGTTTGCTCAACAAATCAAACTAGTTTATTCTATTGCCTTTTTAGTGTTTCCTTCCATTCAAAGCAATTACTTCAGCCTATTCAGTCTATTATCGGTTTAATCTGTGCCCACAACTTGAGCATGTGCTTATGATATACTGTACCGTAACATGGAAGACGCTATGTTTTTTTTTAATAATGTGATTCTTAACACTTTATATATCGGTTGTACTGTTCTGCCCATATCTTAACTAGAACTAAACACACAAACAAACATTTCTTTCCTAAATCACTAGACTATTTCAGCGGGGTTGAGAAACATCGCACAATGTCTATGATGACAGGAAAACCCTTTTTCTCTTTAAGAAATATGTCAAATGAACTAAAATGGGACAATTTGATTGTTTTCAGCATGTGACTCAGTAAAGGTGTGATATTGTACATGTTTTGTGCTTCTGAGTGTGTGAGAAGCATAATGGAACATGTAAAATATGAATGTGAATATGTATAATTCAACAATGAAAAGCTGCCTACAGTATGTATGTTTTGTTTAAACTACTAAATGATATGCTTTTATGACAGGTTGACTATTTAAATTGGGTGTAAGTGATATTAAAGATTAAAGCTCGATAGTAATCATTGTTCAGTAACAGGGTTCCCCCCTGCTCTTTAGTAAACATAAAATACGTTTTCTGGCCGGGATACCAACTTTACCCGCTAAGGAGAGAGAACCCCTCAAAGATCTATCAGCTTCTATTTGAAAGCTCATATTTTATTTTTGCTTCAATACTCCCTATATCACTTGTTCATCCAGTATCCTATATGAGTTCTCTCTCTCCCTCTCGATTGGAAAAATATGTTGGTATCCCGACCTGAAAATATATTTCCTGTTTAATTTACTGTTCCCGGAGAGACCCTGTCACTGACTAAACACGTTAGAGCAATGAGCATATTTTTATTATCAGAATATAGAAAAAAATATACAAAACAAATAAACAATATCACTTACACTCCCTTTAAGCATACAGTGCAGTGTTCATTATGCATATTAATAATGTTCTGTGTGTGTGTGTGTGTGTGTGTGTGTGTGTGTGTGTGTGTGTGTGTGTGTGTGTGTGTGTGTGTGTGTGTGTGTGTGTGTGTGTGTGTGTGTGTGTGTGTGTGTGTGTGTGTGTGTGTGTGTGTGTGTGTGTGTGTGCGCGCGCGTGTGTGTTCCTGCTGCAGAGGAACCCATGTAATGGATCTGCCTGTAGCACATCAGACCTGACTGATCCACACGGTGAGAAAACCTCCCTGCTATCGCACCATAAGGACTGACACGCACAACAATGGATAACTGTACAACTCAGCCACGGGCTGACTCTGCACAATCTATGACTTTTGTAGACCTACATCCCCGTTGGAACAATGTTTGTTCGTCTAGGGGAGGTCAGGCACTGTTTACCGTCATAAGAAATGACGTCCTGTCAACCGGCAATCCGCAGTCCAGGTCCAACCACAACGAGGCAAAATGCACTTTTGTGTTGTCTGTGAATTTAGCAAGTCGTTGTGGGCCAAACGTTTCGGAAGTAGCGAAAATAGCAGATCTGCGAGCCCACGACGCATTGCGACGGCAAAGCTCTGTGCGCTTGTAGATCTGATATCTTCCGCGCGACACTGTCACTCGACGGAGTGTAAACCTGGGATTAAGTGGTTACAAGCCGGTCAAGCTACAGCAATCTTGTCCGAATCAAGGTTTTTGTTATATGGTCCACTATTTCATGTGCCAACTTAGAATGACAATGCATGTCATTTTGTGCTGCTCAAGAATCAAGAAGGTTTTGTTTGTCACTAACTTACTGTATACTGTACAGTACCCATATCGTTGCTTTATATCAAAGTGGTTTCTCAAAGTGGATTTCAGGGACTCTCTAGGTTCCTTTATGGGGGTCTAAATTGACCCTTACAAATCTGTAATCCAGGGTTCCCCAATTAGTTTTCTCCAAGGGCCGAATCATGTCTAGGGTACCAAGCCGAGGGCCATAACATTGCAGGGGACGACGGTGGGGTTCCCGCTACTCCAGCGACAGTTCAGATATCGTCGTTGTCGGGTGAAAATCTTTTATGTCCAAAACCGTTCGTTTTGCATTTATCATTTTAAAAATGATTTAAACTAGTGAAAACAGCCGATCTACAAGCACACAACGCGTTGTGTGCTTGTAGATCTGCTGTTTTCACTACTATTGTGAGACGGCCTTGAATGATGAAGCAGGGCTTTACTTTGCGAAAGAACGTACAAATTTGAAGAGGTTTCCACCTGACAACGACGATATACTAGTGTTGTTGCTGCTCTTATACCACCATTATTACTGGTGTTGGTGGGGGCCTGACAGTAGCCCCCGCCTATTGGGGAACCCTGCTGTAATCTGTAACTAACGGGTCCATTTGGTTCCATTTGTACGCCGTCAAAGCTAAGGGGAGACCTTGAAATGTCAAAGAACCACTACTCTATATAGTTTATGGAAGCCTCAGCCCAGTGCCTAATGTTTATCTAACCTGGACAGTTTGGTACAGTAACAGTACTGTACATTGTGTCCTTTAGTCTGTAGGCAGAGCCATGAGCAGCCAGCTGTTCAGTGAGAGGATATCACTGCAGCTGTTAGTTTTTCCTGTACTGTAATACTCGTACCGTCTCCACTCCTCCCCGCTGTTGGTTCTGGGTTTTCAATTCCCCGAAGCTTTGTGTTATTGTTCTTATAACACATGCTACATTGAAGCAAGTCCATTGATGATAGTGTGTGATAATGTGAAATGGAAACAAACTGTGATTAGGGCATTCACCAAATATTCGAATATCAAAGTCACTATTCGACGTTGTTCACCGAAGTCGAATATTCACTTTTTTTTTTTTTTTTTTATATATATATATATATATATATATAATGTCTATATATATAGTCATAAGAATGAGTTGTCAATGGTTCTGAAACCTTTTTAAGCCGTGACCCCCAAAATAAACATATTTGAACTGGGGACCCCCACCCTGACAAGCACTTGGAATTGTAGGTATTACATTTAATGTGACTCGGTTCCGCAGATAAATATTACGCGAGGCGTTGTGAGCATGTAGATCGGCTATTTTCACAATGTTCGCCTCTTGCTTGCTTAATATTTGACAGTTTGGCCAGTCCTGTCGAATATTCGACTATTCGAATACTTTGAGGTTGAATAATTCGAATACTAAAAATCACTATTCGTGATTCGTGAATGCCCTAACTGTGATGGAGTGCGGTGAACAGTTGCCCTACAGTATATGAAGCCGTATTTATTAGGAAATTCACAGATTTATGGAAAAGCCCCATAATATTGTCATATTGTAATGTGTAATATTGTCTTCGCCGTATCTGCAAATGATGTCATTCACGGATGCAGTGGCCGATGTTGAGCTGTTGTTTCATGAATCTATATGATTGGATTTGTGCTCATTATGATGAGTGTGGTGATGGGCTGAAAAACTTTTTTTTTTGTATAATGAAGATTGATTCCCTGGCACAAAAGGGGGATTGAATAAAAACGATTAGCTGTCAAATAGTTATTTTAAACATCAATATTGGCCCAGAATTCCCTAATAAGTCTATCCCTAGTATTTATACCCAGTTGTGTGGGTGTCACACAATGACAATAGCAGATGTAAAAGCTGACAACGCGTCGCAAGTGGTGCGTTGTGAGCTTGCTCGGTGTGCTTGACACACTGCCAGGGCATAGCAGGAAGTGTGGTTTTCTGGGGCCACAAATAAATCGCCATTCATTTAGAGATTTAAAATACTTATATCAATTATTTTAAGTCTAGAATCCAGCCATCCAGGATCCTGGTGAATCATAACCATAGCCATACTTTTGTAAATCTCTATGGGGAAAATGTATGGCAGATTATTTTTATTTTATTTTTTATTTTTTGGCACCAGAAAACCATGCCCACTGTTATGCCCTATATACTGTAACCCAGGCAGTGGTGGAAAAAGCATTCACATATTTTACTTAAGTAAAAGTATCAATACTGCAATATAGAAATACTCTGTTACAAGTAGAAGTCTGGAATTCAAAATGTACTTGAGTAAAAGTATAAAAGTGTTGGCATCAAAATTTAGAAAATGTTTGAAAACAGCAGATCTACAAGCTCACACCGTCTCACGATGCGATGCGTTCAGGGCTGGGTGCAATACCGCCATACCGCGGTTGTGTAATGCATACCACGGTGTAGAGTTCATAACCACGATTATTTTTTATAACTAAAGATATTATTTAAAAAAAGGTTCTAGCTCAAGGATGACAGAGTCCACACCAGAACTATGATGACAGTTATCGTTACAGTGCTTGGTGTGGTTAAGGCCAGTCCACACAAATGCAACTAGTCGCAACTCCTTACAACAAAACTACTTGCAACCATTATCCCCAATGGCTGTTTCAGGAAGTTGCATTGGTGTGACATGGCCTTAAAACTGTTTTGTTGCAAGGAGTTGCAACTATTTGCAAGAAGTTGCATTGGTTGGTCTAGACTAGGGCTGGGTGCAATACAGCGGTTGTGTAATCATTATTGTGTAATGATGAATAATATACTGTAATGCATACTGCAGTGGGGTTTTTTTATCGTTCAAAACAACCTTTTGGGGGAGATACCACAAGAACGTCGGTAAACAGTTACTTATTATGACTATACCACGATAACTAAATATCCATACCTTCCCAGCCCTAGACGTATTTGAGCTTGTAGATCAGCTATTTTCAAATAGCCAAGGTATAAAATAGGGTTAAAGAGGATTATGTATGTTTTATAATTTATATCTGCAAAGTAACTAAGGTTTTCAAATAATTTTAGTGGAGTAAAAGTACTAATTTGGATCCCATATGTAGGCCTATAAATACCTCAAAATTGTACATTAAGTAAATGTACTTAGTTACTTAACACCACTGAACTTAAGCTTAACAAATCAACACAGCTCTAACTACTTTAGAGCGTCAACGTTGATCTCAAACTCCATGTACTGAATGTGTCATCACATAACCACTATAGTGAAAGAAAGAAGAATACTAGACACCACAAGTTGGTGACAGATGCACCGTGTTTTAAGGATGTATGTTCTTATCAAGAACAAGGGAACAAAGAGGATAAATGTCCTCTCTCTTATATCGTTCTACCATTCTGCCTTAATTGAGAAGGAACAATCATTTTTTATTGTTAATTTCATGTGTTCTGATTTTCTGATTGTTCTGATTGAATAAATGTGTATCAATCAATGTTCTGTGCCTCAGTGCGCAAAGGAAGTGTTCATAGATTCACTCCTAAACGTGAATAGTTTTTAATTTATTTTGTGAAATTGGATGTGAATGGTGCTACGCATCCCAACCCTACTGTATGATTACGGTTATTGTGAAGAATGAGACACTTGTAAATAATAAATGTGCCTTGGGGTGAACTTGTATTGATCGTCTCTTCTCGTATTTCTAGGATATAATGTTTTGATGAGTAATCATGTGGATATTTTGCCATGATTGGGATTGAGTGGTACAACATGACCTGTGTTAGCCTGTAGTTTTATTGGTTCAAATAGGCTGTCAGTGTGAGCCTATAGTTGATGGTGATCTGCAGAATTTAAGAAAGGGATTTTAGGTCTGCATTAGAGACTAATCTATGCTCAGCCAATCTTGATTAGGAGTCCTAAACCCACCAATTACTGATGTTTTTGTTGATATTGTGTAAGAAAGAAAAGTGTCGACATGTCTAAACAGTTTGTAAAACCTTTATTTGATTAACCAATTCGGTAAGACATAAGCAAAGGCTGATCTGCTTGTCTTACATAAGCAGATCAGCTTATACATTATACAAAGAAAGTAATTTTTGATTATGTGATTATGGGTATAACAGTTTGTTTCACTACTTGACAAAACATAACACTAAGCTGCAGTTTGCAAGTTAAAGGAGACCAGGGTTAGGGTTGTTTTAGTTCAGACCAAAACCAGACCCCAAAAAAAAAGACCTCCCCTGAATGTGCATTTTTTCATAAACCTTCCTATCTGGTTTGGTGGATTTCCCTCATTGCTGCCCCTGTTCTGAGATCTGCCAACCTCTCCCCACAGCTAAAACGGGCTTACTTTTTAGCTTACTTTGGAGTGGCCGAAATAAGCACTTTTGGGAGATGATGAAGAGCCCGTTTTAGCTGTGGGGAGAGGTCGGCAGATCTCAGAACAGGGGCAGCAATCAGGGAAATCCACCATACCAGGTAGGAAGTTTTATGAAAAATGCACATTCAGGAGGGGTCAAGTTTTGGTCTGAACGCCTCCTTTGAGAGAATCATCACTTCTCACAGATCCTGGTTTTTTTATGTGAACATCCCCCATCATACCATCTTCCACCATATTCCCAGTAGTAGAATGCACAGTTCGGGTCTTCTATGTTTTCAGGCCGTCCGACTGCCCAGTACCTGATAAATAAACAACATGTAACCACTCAAGTCACTTACATACAGAGCATTTGATAGAATTAGAATGGCAAAAACGAATAATGTCTCACTGTGTCGTCAATGGTGTACCGTCCACCCACGTCCATTCGCCCTTAGTCTTTTTCAGACCAATCCACAGTGGCCAAGGTCCCTGGATCAATCCTCCGATGAATTCCTGATAATGTATTTATGATTAAACTATAATTAATTCAGGTTTTCATTATATTCATGGAATGAGATCATTATGCATACAAACATGTAGATGATCGACAATTCGACACGCGCACACACACGCGCGCACACACGCACACACACACACACACACACACACACACACACACTCACAAACAAACCTGCTCTTCTTTACTGTCAATGATCAACAGGTGTGCTCCTTTCTTCTGACAATCTTCTGCACTTTGCTCCCAAGTTTTTCTTTCAGTAGAGTTGTAATAGCAGCTGCATCCAAACTTCATCCATCCACTGGGACACAACTTGACTAAACATAAACAGGAGTTTAACTGATGGATTTTCAATATAGTGATAATCAGTTCTAAAATGTAGTTGTGTGCAAAACACTTGAATAAATACATTTGAGTAAGTTACGACCATAGGTCACAGTTTACTATCAGAACCATCACAGCTTGTCCGTGGACGGGTAACGCCTGACAATCATGTAAGGGGTCTCCATATACGGGTAACTGGTCTGATATACATCACTGGCCAGATGGCCAAGAATGGACCTCGCCCTTTAGGTTGAGGTTGCATGTCACCCTGAGGCGTCTTACTAGTTTAGTGTATATGTATATATTCTTCTTTTTTGTGCTTGCTATTTGGATTGTACACTACAGTACTCTTTTTCTTTTTCTTACTTCTTTGTAACTTGTAACCTTAAACTGCTGTGCTGCCTCTGGGCAACTGAATTTCCCCCGTGGGATAATAATGGTATCTATCTATCTATCTATCTATCTATCTATCTATCTATCTATCTATCTATCGTGTGTGTATTAAAAAGCAATACATTCTAACCTCTCTCAGCATCTTTCTTAAGCTTATTTCTCTCAAGGGTCACGTTTTTGTAGTCAGTTTTCAACTGATTTCTCTCCAGGGTCAGGTTGTTGTAGTCAGTCTTCAACTGATTTATCTTCAGGGTCAGGTTGTTGTTGTCGGTTTCTAACTGTTTTCCTTTCAGATCGACAGAATTATCTGCAAGGACAAAACTGGTGATGATAAACTGGTGAAGGTCAACCAGGCATATTATGTGGAATGCTCTGAGAAGAAGACAACTTGTTATTCTTTTTTACATGAATAAACATTCATCTGTATACTATAAACATAGCTGCATGAAAGTAACAAAGATGTAATATTTGTATTTAAATACATTTTCACTATTTGTTGTCCATACCATAAACCACTTTCAAACTGAATTCTTTCCAAACTGAATATTCTTCAATACATCTTGATAAAATATTTCAAGAGACGCACATTGTGATGCATTTCTTTCTTCTTCTAAGTATAGCATTATTTATTAGTTATTTAGCCTGTTTTGGCCATAGTATATTTTTTATTGTGATTATTGGTACAGGTAATTGACAGTGATTTAGCACTTCACATATTTTCAACCATAGCCTATCCACCTGTTTCCGCGGGAGTTTACTGGAGATTATTTGGACCTGTTTGCACCACACTTCCGGTTTAACAGCAGACATACAAGATGCAACCATTGTGAGCTTGTAAATCACACTCGGCTGCGGCGCCGGAAGCTCGGTACAGCGCATGCGCAATGCACTATGGAGTGTTGGAAACTCTCCTCTGAGACACAGAGCAAGTATACAAACAGAAATGGTGCATGGTGCAATGGTACATCTCATAAAGGGCACTAGAGAACCAATTGTATTAATTAGTGTGGTTGCTATAGGCAACACACTATTGTTCTAGGTCAGAGATTTTTTTTGCCAGCAAAGTGAACCTGCTTTTTGTTAACTTTTGCGCAACAGAAAAGTGAAGCTTTTGGTCATGCTTCACACACTGTTGTCATGCTTCACAATATAAATGGTAAGACAGAATTCTGTTCCCAGTGGATTCCTCACGACTCGCGTCAGTGCAACCACACTTGTAATTTTGCAGAATTGCAGTCTAGGTTTAAGGTTGAAAATGGTTGAAGTGCTCCTTTAGTCACAAAGATTTTGGTTAAAGTCATATGTGAGACTTTTTCAAGTAAACAAAAGTCATTTTGATATGATGTTTTACTATATTTTTCACAATAACCATTCCACATAAATGTTTATTTTATTTAAAGCCATACTGTGTAAGATGCCCAACTAGTGGTCATTAGCCCTATAGCAAACCGCGGTCGCGTCCGCGTCTTTCGGACGTTTTTCGTACCTTCAGACCCCCGCGTCTGCCTCCACCTCGCTGAGATCTATCTTTTAAGGGGTCCCTTGTTCCTGTGCGTTCAGTAATTCCAGAGATACGGACTCCTTCACCCTGCCTGGTAGGCGAAATTACCTAGAGAAGGGATGGTACAAACGGGCGACAACAAATATGGCTGCCATAGCGACCCCACTTCAAGATGCGCTGTGATTGGCCGGCAGTTGTATAACCCTCGCTGTGATTGGCCGGTAGTGTGATGACGCAATTTTGGCGCGAGATCCGGTCCACGGCAAGGATCTCAGTTTACATACAGAGAAGGCTTTACAGGCTGAAATTCACGGCGCGGATCTTCTAAAACTTTTGTGATTTAATAGTTAGGAGAATTTTAAGATTTGTTTTATAAAAAAAGTTACATAGTACAACTTTAACACTTTTTATGTTTCTTTTAGTGTCTGCATCCAAAAAAATGGAAAATGACAGAATTATTCTTTGACAACTTATTTCTGCACACTAAAATATCCTCAGACGCTAGGATTCTGCAGCATTCTTTTTAGAGCCTTCCTTCCGTATAGCTTTACGAGAAGTGTCAACACCAATGACTCCCAAAATTAATGTTACACAGTATATATGACTTGTGGTGTGGTGGCTTATAGAGAAGTTGCCACAGTTATAGTGGCTTTTTTTCATGTGAATTTAATCTTTAGCACATCATATTTTTTACTGTCACAAGTTCTCACAACGCATTTGCACCAGAGCTACGTGATTGTGGTGTGATGTGGTAGTTTTGTGAAATGCAATACTCACTGTGCACGGCCTATGTTCACAACCAGAAGAATAAGACACAGCATCCCCAGACAAACACCAACAACAATCAGAATCTTCACTGTTTTAGAGTGCTGTCCTGCAACACAACGTAGAGACACAAGTAGGTTCACAGCCACTGAGAGAGACTGAACCAAAGGCCTCAAACTGACCAACAATGTTACTAAAGAATACATTAAACATCAAAGGAATGCTACTGAAGGACATAGTTTTGTGCTGGGAGAAAAGAAAATCAGAATAAACATTTCCTGAAGGAAAGACGATGCCTTGTGTTTGTACAACAAACTCTCTGAAACATAGACATGATCTCGCCATTGATTCACTATTCTCCAACTCACCCTGAGTGTCCTCCTGTGGTCCAGAGATGAAGCTCTCATAGATGTCCACCGCTGCCTCCACAAATTCTCCCCGGTCCTCAGTGTCCCCTCTCTGTCCTCTGTCTCCATCTCTCTGACTCACACTCTTTGTCAAGTCTGACATGGCTTAGATATCTGTAGAGATCTTAGATCTTACAAGGATGACAGGCTTGAGCAGTAACTATTGACTGTCTATTGACTATTTATCATGATTACAGAACTGTATAGCATTAAGGAAGTATAAGACGGAAAACCACAAATACCAGACGCGCGCTCACGTGCACACAGACACAGACACAGGCACAACCACACGCACACGCACGCACGCACACGCACACACACACACACACACACACACACACACACACACACACACACACACACACACACACACACACACACACACACACACAATGAAACTGATCATGCGTTTTGCATTCTGCTGCGACTGCCTAATGCAAAAAGTTTTTTCCACACATCACATGGTGTGGTTCAATGAAAGTAGGCTACATGTCAAGTATTTTTCTCACCTAAAAACGTTCTTAAAGGAGCTATCCTCAATATTTTCTCTATCTTTTGCATTTAGCATTCCACAAGCTAATTTTGCCAATATGCCATGCTTGTAGAATCTACCCGCCTCTGTAATACTTGCCATGCATCCCATGTCTATAATGTGTTATACACATAGGCTACTTGCTTTATAATCTGCTTATACCATGGCATAATTATAGTTATAAGTACTTGCGGTATATTAACACATTTAAATGTGGTAACCTAAGATAAGTCCATACGACAGACGCTGGTAAGATTGTGAGCTGGTATCATGACACTAAAGCAACAAACCATGAAGTATGAGAGCTTTGTGGATCTTGGAACAAAGTTGAAGGTCCAGGCAGGGTTTCGATAATGTTCAAAGGCTTTATTGACAGAGCAGAAGAGTACAGCATTCACCCCGGTGCTCCAGAGAGCCACCAGGCCCACACCACCTGTTCCTCCACCAGATTCCTCTTTATTAGTGAAACACATGTATTTATACATTAAAAGGAACCTCCCATCATTCTCCCGTGGGTGGTTTTACCCCCCTTGGCCGTCTTCCCATTGGTCTATGAGGGAACCTAAAAACACCTTGGTGCAGCCCCCTGCCTCTCAGAGTTAACCAGATCAATAGATTGTTGGTTTAAACCTACGTCTTTAAGACTACCAACTATAGTCTAAAGTTGAGGTCTAAATAGTATATGATTGCAACCCAAGTTATGGCATGTCAGTTTACAGAGTAAGATTATGTTAGAAATATAAACCATTAAAGGAACATGTGGGTCATCTGCTGTCTATGCATCTGTTAACACACATCTGTACCTGTATTGGTCGCAGCTGGTGATATCTGAGCTGATAAAGATCACCGGGTGGTCACTGTCTTGAAGACATGTCTTCACAAATAGAGGAATATCTCTCCTCTCTGTCAGTCACCCATCTCACCTCTCTCTGTAAGAGATGACTAGCCATGCAGCTGCTGCTTTAATCTGCGAATAACTATTCTAGTGTATGTTGTCCCAAGTGTTTTCCCAAATGTGATTCTTTACATTTAATCAATGCACAATGATATAGTCCAAACTATATGTAAGTATACAGTATTTGCAAGTAATTGCTTTTAGAAGTTATTTAGAAGCCATTATTCCTCACGGAAGAATAGCTCTAAGTGTGGGTCAAATTGTAATCAACAAATGGCTACGGGGACAGCAAGTCGCTGTCTTCATGCCTTTGAGCAAACACTGCTCTGAGTAATAAACTCAGCAGGTATTAGCTTGTCTCGGGACGATAACAGAGACAATAGCCAGATGGGCTCTCTAGAAAATGCCGCTATGGTGTTAAACTGTAGCCTGGATACTACACACTCATAATATTCTGCTTTATCTTACAATAAATGCGAGAAGTCTCTTCGTGTGTGCGTGTGTGTATGTATGTAATCCTCGTAGCTTGAGAACCGTTCGTCCCACCGGCTTCAGATTCGGCACACGCATTCCCCGCCGCGGCGCGGAGTGCAGTGCCCGGCCTTGACCCGACCCGATACGCGATTTTCCGGAAACCGTCTCAAAAGGTTCGAATTCTCCGTATGCGGAGCTGATGTCTGACATCAGGATTTTCCGGAACAGGCACTGTGTCTGCAGAGATCTCCATATGTGGGCATAAAATGGACGCAGACAGACAGATACAGATATCTATATATATTGGCATAAATGGACACAGGCAAACAGACGGTCAAAACAGGTCCTATGACAACAGGTATAATGGGGTTTGCATTACAGGGCTGAGCATTCATTCCCTACAGTATTTACATCATTCCCGAGTTGGCTGGCCCCTGTGATGTGATCATATTTCCTTGTACCAGTTAGTAGACAGTCTGCGGCATTTTGAACCAATTGGAGAATGTGGATGGGTTTTTTGAGAGACATATACAAGATGTATACAAGGAATTACAGTAGTCAAGGCGTGAGAAGATGAAGGCATGGACTACTTTTGATAGATCAGAGACGGTCAGGAATGATTTAATTTGTGAAATATTTCAGATTATGCAAATAAGTCCATATTTGTGAATTTCTTTTTAGCAAAAACCCTCAGTTTGCAGTTATGGCGATTCAAAGCACATATCAAGCACAATGATATGCAAATTCATTCAATTCAATTCAATTCAATTCAAAGAAGCTTTATTGGCATGAGAAAACATACAATTACATTGCCATGGCAAGCGTCAAAATATAATAAAAGCAGTTGAAAATGGGAATATATACAGTTGGAGGGGGTACAACATTGTGTAAACAGAATGCAGACTGAGAAAACAAGGACACCGCCCCAGAACAAGCAGTGGGGTGTCACATTCTATTACAGCCAAAAAACATGTTATCTAAGCTAAGCTTAGACGTCTAAAAAACTTTCATTTCTATACCAGTTATAGACCGATTTTAGCCTAGCCGTCTAGGGACCATTTAGACATCTATGAAATGCTCAGTGGGCATTAAGAAAAGCATCATACTTCTCACAGATTGAGGATCTTTTAATTGAACAATGCCAATTATACCATCCACCCCCAGGCCAGTAACCTGCACAGTTATAGCCTTCATTGTTGTCAGGTTTTCCTTTGCGCCAGTACCTGCAGAATAAACATCATAATTTAACCACATCCACTCAGTCACTCCCATGCAGAGACTTTGATAGAATTACAATAGAAAAACATCTACAATGTCTCACCCTGTTGTCAGCGGGGTTCTGTCCACCCATGTCCATTTGTCCTCAATCTTTTTCAGACCAATCCATGGTGACCCAAGACTCCAGTAAGACTTCAGTACTTCAATGAATTCCTGTCAATTTATTCATGATTGAACCATAATTAATTTTCTCTACATTCAGCTACATCACATGCGTCTACAGTATGTGGGTGTTGAACACACAAGCACGCACGCACACACCAACCTGTTTTTCCTCATTGTTAATAATCACCAGATCAGCTCCTGTCTTCAGACATTCTGCTCTGCTTTCCTCCCAAGTTTTATTTTCAGTAGATTTGTAATAACAGCTGCATCCAAACTTCATCCCTCCATTGGGACATGACCTATTGGGACATGACCTAGCTAAACATCGAACAGTATTTTCTTTAGATGATTTTTTTTAATTGATAATCAGTTCTACACGTACAGTATAGTCATTTGAATGATAATAGTAGGCAAATCAAATGAGTCATTCAAAATGGGACGATTTAGATTGTGGACAGCTAATTTTAGATTAGCTGTCCACAGACGGAAGGACGGACGGACACACGGACGGACAGGGTGTAGTCTCGCGTAGCCAGACAACTATTCCACAATCTCCGAATGCTATATAGAGTCTGGAACGGCAGCTCCCGAACGGCGAGTATCGGGAGTATCCAGTGCTGCACTGAACTGTAGTCCCATTGGAAACATAACAGAAACACAATAGCTCAGACAAAGTCATTCGAGCGGCCTATTCTTGTTATGGGTGTATAGTTTAAGAAATCGTTTGAAAACATCATGGAGGTAACACCAATAACACCAGAGAAAGACGTAATAACACCCCCAGAAATATTGAAAGGAGACTTAACGCTTCCAGTAGGACTTGTTATTGTTACTGCACTAAGGGAGCGGTTGCGTCATATACGCTTTATCTCGCACTCATCGTTTCTATTTCCGTTTGCCAGACTGTATGCCAGGAGCATTTGCCCAAATCGCGGAGGCAACAGTCTGGCCACGCGAGACTAGACAGGGTGCAAAACATAGTCTCCCCTCCCCATGCCTTTAGGCCTGGTGGAGACAATGACTATAAATAGGTGTGAAAGAAGTTGGAAAATGTCTTCTTTCTGCAGCATCTTGCTCAGAAGACTTGTAGAATGCCACTACCTGTTGTTGATGTCACTAAAGGGGAAGTTCATACTTTTTACAGAAAGGAGAATGACTTGTGTAACGGGGTTGAGTGTGACTGGGGGATAGATCTATTTGAATGATTAATCATCTATTTCTTAAAAAAAAAAACGACACAATAAAGCACATTGCTGGTTTTATGTGAATAGCATAATTGATGGATTATTATACATTTTTAGTAGTCATATCTCAAGTCCACTCTAAATAGCGGCCATGACAAAATGGATAAAATGTGTGGTGTCTACTGAAAAAGATAAAATGTATGCAGTTTTTACACACCATTAAAGGGACCATTTCAGTTGATGATAACACACTTTTAAAAATCGATTTTGGTGATCCAATAGATAAAATAGGCTACACATATAAAGTTCAGAGGGACCGCAAATTGTACCGGTTTCATGGAATGACTCAAATACCAAACCTGTGTGTGTGTGTGTGTGTGTGTGTGTGTGTGTGTGTGTGTGTGTGTGTGTGTGTGTGTGTGTGTGTGTGTGTGAGAGAGAGAGAGAGAGAGAGAGAGAGAGAGGAGAGAGAGAGAGAGAGAGAGAGAGAGAGAGAGAGAGAGAGAGAGAGAGAGAGAGAGAGAGAGATGTGATAAACCAACTACATCCTGGTGTAACCTCTCTCACCTGCTATTTTCAGGGTCAGGTCGTTAATGACTGAATTATCTGCAAAGGACAAAAAATGTGATAAACACTGTTGTTGCTATACTGGTCATGATGAGGTCAAACATCTGCATAGAAAAGCTTTGAGAAGAAAAGTGTATTAAACACTTTCAGATTAAAAATGGATTAATATTGTGGTGGCCTTTGTATTTGAAGAGCACTGAAGAGCTTATACCCCCGGATCGTCAGGCACATGAAAAAGTGATAGTTTTGTGACATAGTATACTCACAGTGCACAACCAGGCCAATGATCACAACCAGAAGGGCAAGACACAGCATCCCCAGACACACAACTGTTTTAGAAGGCTTTCCTGCAATGGAAATGACAGCCATGCTGTATTATATGTGCAGCGACTGAGACAGACAAAACTAAAGTAAAATGCCCAATTGATACACCAAACTGAGTGCTAAGTGACCAACAATAATCATGTCTAAAATACTTTTGCAGATTAAAGGAATGATACTGAAGGATGTACACTTGAAATGAAATCTGACTGATCTTTTTCTGAAGCAAACACAACGTTTTGTTTTGGTAGAATCAACTCTCTGAAACAGAAATCACCTCTCCAATGATTCCCATCATTGTCCAACTCACCCTGAGAGTGTCTTCCTGCTGTGTTGTCCCTCGTGTCCTGCGATGGTCCAGAGACCGTGTTGTCCACACTCTCATAGATGTCCACCACTCTCTCCTCCTTCTGTCCCCTGTCCTCAGTGTCCCCTCTCTGTCCTCTGTCTCCATCTCTCTGTGTCAAGTCTGACATGGCTTAGTATCTGTAGAGATCTTACAAGGATGTCAGGCTTGAGCAGGAACTATTGACTAGGTGAGCTCCTGTACTGACTATGTATCATGATTACATGATTACTAGATAACTATAAACACACTGTTATAGCAAAATGTCATGTCTGTCTCTATCTGGTCGACACAGAACTGTATAGCAATAAGGAAGTTTAGGAAGGAAAGCCACAAATACCTACCCAGACACACACAAACACAAGCCATGCCTACTGCAGAATGCAAAATAGGAAGTGCCTTAACTCTTCACCTTTCCCACACACACACACACACACACACACACACACACACACACACACACACACACACACACACACACACACACACACACACACACACACACAACTGACCATGCTTTTTGCATTCTGCAGCGACTGCCTAATCATAAAGGGAAGTTGTTTAAAGATCCATTTCACATCACATGGTGTGGTTCAAAGAAAGTAGGGTACAAGTATTTTTCTCAACTAAAAAGTAGCTATGGACCTCAATATTTGCTCTATCTTTTGCATTTAGCATTGCACAACATCATTTTGCCAATATTCCATGCCTGTAGAATCTACCCCCCCCCCCCTCTGTAACACTTGCTATGCATCCCACATGCTATAAACATATACTTTTATTAATTTGTTTTATGCTTTATAATCTGCTTATATGGCATAATTATAGTTATAAGCTCTCATAATATTCTGCTTTATAATATAACACATTTGTGGATTTGTATTTCTTGATAACGACCGCTGAGCCAGACGTTACGCAAGGGATAACGACGTTATCCCTTACGTATTTGTGCCAAGCCACCATTTGATGACATTTAGCTTCCAAGACTTGTTTATTTTGTCATCGTTGGATAAGCTTTTGTCCACAATTCTATATTCATGTGGTGCCATGCAGGCACATTCTCTAATTGTGCAGACTTCTTGTAAATTAAGTCAGCGTTTCTCAAATGGGGGTACATGTACCCCTAGGGGTTATAACTTATAGGGTTATACTGCAGGGGGTACAGGACAACATGGGAATATGTAATTTAATTTTACAGTTATACCGGTAGGTAATGACAAAACAAGGTGGGATGGAGGGGGCGTCTCTGATATGTTTAGGGAGTGCTTTTTTATTTTGAACATATTGGCATTGGAACTGGACTTTTGATGTAAATGTAATAAGCAAAGCATAGGCTTCAGAAATCAGAATAAGGGGGTACTGCAACCAAAAGAGTTTGTGAACCAGTGAATTAAGTAATACAGATGTTTAACATTAATACAACTCTTGAGAGCGTAACAATTTAAAGTTATACCATGTAACTTTTTTTATAAAACAAATCTTAAAATTGTCCTAACTGTTCGCTAAAGTTTTAGAACCCCCACTCCGTTATTTTCAGCTTCTAAAGCCTTCTCTTTATATGTTTTCTATGATCCCTACCGGGGACCGGTTTTCGCGGCAAAATTGCGTCATCACACTACCGGCCAATCACAGCGAGGGTTATACACTGCCGGCCAATCACAGCGCATCTTGGAGTGGGGTCGCCAGGGCGGCCATATTTGTAGTCTCCCGTGTGTCCTATACTCGGGTGCACGGTGAAGCATGATGGGTGAAGGAGTGTATCTCTGGAATGGCTGAACGCACAGCAACCAGGGACCCCTCAAAAGATAGATCTCGGCGAGGTGGAGGCAGACGCGGGGGTGTGAGAACCGAAAAACGGCCGAAAGACGCGGACGCGACCGAGGTTTGCTATAGAGCTACTGACCACAAGTTGAGCAACTTACACAGTAACTTTAACCAAATGTACCTGTAAGGGTCCATTTGGTTTCATTTTACACTCTCAAGAGTTAAAGCTCTACAAGGGTCCATTTGGTTACCAACTCTTCCATCATTTAGCTGGGGACCACCTGGAACCCCATCAAGGACCACTGGTGGTCCCCCGAAGACTGGTTGAGAACCACTGATCTAGTGCATATTAGTCCTGACGTTCTAATACCTTAATAAAACAATCAGTGATAAAGTTATGCACAAACAGTTGCCTATGTCAGTGTTTCTCTCAAAGTATTTTTTTATTTGGTATTTGGTTTTTTAATAAGGTAATAATTGATATACTGTATGATGGTATGTTCACACAGTTCAGGACATCACTTTGATTGAGAAACTTTACATTAAAAGTGGCCCAGTGAGATTGATTGAATACTTTATTAGAAGTTTGCATAGGAAAAAGTACAGGACAGTCCAGTTCACTGATTACAATAAATAAATAATATTTTCTTTTTAATAATACATATTGTTTTTGTCTTGGAATGCGACAACATAATTATTTAACTCAAGTCTGTACTGTATATGTATGTGTGTGTGTGTGTGGCAGGTAAAAACAACAACTTTATTAGGAAAAAACTAGGATAAGAAAACACGATAAGAGCTAAAAACAATCTTTTTTTTTTTACTCAAGTAAAATGGTGAGTACAGGACTACACACACGCACAGGCACACATGACCCTGTTACCATCGCTCCTCCTCCTATATCTGACAAAGAGACACTGAGGAACCTATAGGCCACCAGCACCTGAACCCAGCATAGAGCGGTTCAGTGAATGTGGTCTGGAAGGTGTACAGGTGTGTCACTGTGTCAGAGGAGGACACTGTGTAGAAGGACACAGTGCCAGAAGGACAGTCTACATACACTGATACTCTACCGGAGCGAGAGGAGGGTCTGACAGGGAGGACAGTTCTATTCGTATTGTGTCTCACAGTGTACCTGTTATCACCACCATCACATTCCAGACTCCAGGACTGGTCATTGTCTCCAAACTCACTGCCGCTACCCTGTCTGTTGATTCCTCTGTATGTCAATGCTATATAAACCATTCCACTCCACTCTACCTGCCAATAACAGTGTCCAGTCAGACTCTCTCTACACATCACCTGTAAACTGGTCTTAAATCTGTCTGGATGATCAGGATACTGATAATCAACTCCATCACATGTCACCTTCCTGTTGTTCTTAGAAAGAGAGAGGAGGCTGTCTGCTGTGTTTGGATCCAGTGTGAGTTCACACACATCTGATGGGAGAACAACATACAATACAACACCAGTTTACTATCATATACAACTGAATAAAATATATAACAATAATAATAATATTAATGATGTCGATGATGAAGAAAATACCAAGAAGAATCATCATCATCGAGAAACTTTAATTTTTTATAACTATCTATAGTTGCGTTTCCATAAAGCTTATTCGAAAATAGGAAGCGAAAAACAACGCAAATTTAGCCTGTTTCCATCTGCGGGTGTCATTCGAATTAGCGACGGTCGCATGAGCCGACTCATGGGTCGCTATGGACAGAATCTTCGTATTCGTATCGGATATACAAGCCCACAGCACAATGTTGTAGATTTGCTATGTTCACTATTTTAGAAAATCCCAATTATTTGAATATTTCAGTACAGCAATGCAATGATGTAAAAAAACAAATCAGACCGGTGCGTGAGTGAGCTGTGCAAACACATCACATGTGCATATCTCCTTGTATGGGCCGTGCTGTCCGTGACGTCAGTTACTTTATGTGTATGAACACGGAGATCCATACTAGTACATTTTGCACTAAAGCAGACAGAGTGGAATGTAGGAGCGGTTTGCACCGCTCAAAAGAAAATGTACTTCATAATTTGTACTTTTTAAATACATGTGTATTTTCAGTAACCTGACTTTTGCCAGATGGTGGCAGCATTGCGTTGCATTGCTTTACCATCTGGGCTCGGTCCGCTATGGGCGGGCTCTGAGCGGCTCTGAGCCAATAGAGTCTGATTGCAGACCACGTGGAAACCCAGGAGGCAGATTCTGGGTGCAACGTCATGCAGACAGGCCAATATGAGTGGTTGGAGTTGGCACTCCCAGACTGTGACAGAGAGACGGCCATATCCAATCACCTGCTATAGAATTTGAAAAAATGGCCCGCCCCTTACATCGGTTCTGCCGGAGCGAGCCCAGATGGTAAGCAATGCAACGCAATGCTGTCACCCTCTGGCGAAAGTCAGGTTATATTTTCAGTGCACCGTTGTTAAAAAAAACAAAAAACATCTTAAGTTGATTGACCTCTACTCCAGTTGACTGAAGATGGTCTTCCTCACCTGGTACAACCATTTGTTCTCCTTTTGCACTGCAGCTCCCAACACTCTTCCACTTCCACTCTTGTGTCCGTGGAGAAACGCTTTTAACCGCCAACAGTCCATCAGCTCTGCTCCCCAACAGCAGAATCACTTGAGCAAACAGAAACACGAGGGAAGGAGGCAAGCCAGAGGAGATTTAGGACTTCAAAGAGAAAATACTTCCCCCCTCCCAGCCATTTGCCCGTAGTTTAGAAGTGAAAAAAAAAGCGAGTGAATGTGTGTGTTCTCTTCATCCCTCTTATGTCTTTCACATACAAACTTCTCACGAAGACAGATTGTAGTTATTGGTCCAAAGTTCAAAGTTCAAAAATCCCAGGAGAGATAGATTTGAACAGTTTTTCATATACTGTAATTCATAATAGTGAGAGATCAAATGGGTCTGAAGTCAAAAGTCAAAACACGAAAGGCGTTAGCCGAGCGAGTCGCCGTGCCGAAAGTGTGGTGTGATGTGTCACTCCAGTACCTGTGGCGACTGTGGTCCTACGGGGCCGCGCTGCGTTACAGTAGGACAGGAGATGATGCTGGTCCCCAGAGATGATGGCCCTGGCCTCAGAGAGGAACCCCTGGCAGCCCTGGGATTCTTTCATCACATCCAGAGCGTCCATCACAGTGGGGAGATAAGAGGGGCCGATTAGAGGCAGGCGGATGTTCTCCAGAACCTTCAACAACATACACAACACACTCATTATTTACTAGTTCAACTGGATACGCTTGTATATCCAGTCATGCGGCAACATGAGACTAATACGTGACTGACCTTATCAAATGTCTGCTTGTGGTCAGGATGGTGGTTTAACCACAAGATGGCCGCCTCAAATACCATGTCCTCCTGGGGTGCATTGAGGTGGTCACTGGCAAGAAGCTCAGTGAGTCTCTCCACAGGGAGGCAGAGGAACTCTTTCTTATGAATTAGAAATCATAAAAATGTACCGTAGGTAAGATGGAAGAGTATTTAGCCGTGATATCATCCTATATTAAGATGTAATATATCTACAAACTAAGGTCTGGGTTAGCTTTGAATTGGTGGTGACAGGTAAGAGTAATTAAACGAACAACTTGGTCAAACTACGGTATGTCAATGACTGACCTTCTTGTAGAGGACAGGGAAGTGTTCCAGGATGTAATCCATGCTTTGATTCTTCAACGTTTCACAGGCGTAGGCGTCGGCACAGCAGTAAACCTCAAAACAGTTCTCAATGTCCAGGTGACGCCTCATGTAGTCACAGCAGGCCTTTCTGACATCCCTGACTTCCAACAGGTCAGCTGCAGCTAGCAGGTCCTAGAAGAAAGAAATTAAAAGTTTTTTTATTTTCCTCATTACTGTGGGTGAGTGCAATCATTCAATGCACCAAGTAACAATGGATACCAACAGAACAGTATTGCAGGCCATTTTGCCAGAGATATTTGGGGCACTACTAGCCACACGTTTATCTGTGTTGCTCATTCCATGAATGTCCAATGCTTACAAGCTGTACCTCGTTGTTGTAAAGGTGACTAGCCGGGTCCGCGTCAATATGCCGACGGGCCGGTATGCCGACGAACTAAACCTAACCTTAACCCTAACCCTAATCTCAGAAAAACTAACACTGGGGAGTAACTAATCTGCCGACGCTGGTGAGTAGCTAACTTGCCGACGGGGGTGAGTAACTAACCTGCCGACGCTGGTGAGTAGCTAACCTGCTGACGGTTATCCTACTCGGAACAACGGACCGGCAGAACAATGAGCGGACCCCGACTAATCCCCAATAAGAATTATATAAACACAATACCAATTGATATTATTAAAGGGGAGATATAATGGACCGAAATCTAAGTTTCCGAACTTTGTGTGGGTAGTTTAGCTTCATGGAGCACTGATGTTATGTAGGACAAATATTGGAGACAATGGATGATGTTTGTGTCGAGATGAATTATGTTCATGATGAATGGTGTAGTGTAGAGGAAACATTACCTGGACATTATCAGTGCAGATGGAAACCTTGGAAGTGTAGGCGTAGTTCACTATTAATCCAACCATCTGAGGTTCCACTCCACCGATGCTCACCCTCTCCTGTGTGGACTCCACCATGCCAGAGGTAAACATGGCCTGTGCAAGGTTGGAAAGGTGAATGGTACATCCACATATCTCGCGACAGATGCATGTGTTTCTCCCTCCGCATCATCAGTGCCCACACCCTAGGTGGGGTCGGCGATAGGGCCTTTCTGTGTGGAGTTTGCATGTTCTCCCCGTGTCACCTAGGGTTGATACCCTTACAAAAACATGCAGTAATCCTGGTCTCAATAATGCCTCCCCCTGGCCAGCCGGGGCGCTTGATGGAGGGGAAAGGAACTGGTTGGAATAACGTGTTCCTTCCACGCGCTAAGTCCATCCCGGGGAAATCCCCCTTGTCAAGTGAAAAGAAACAACTTGGACTACTCATGCATTGAAGGAAGCATGTGGTCAGTCCGTTGTCTCCCCAGGCACGGCAGAGGGAGAGCAGAGCCCAGGATTAATTGGCACTGGGTGAAAATGGGTTGCAAAATCGTGAAAAAAAAAGAAGTTATGGGGGGAGGACCACCAGAGGACCGCACACCCCCTAAAAATAAATCTCCAGGATTCTCCTGGACTGACAGTCCAATGTTGACAGGCCTGCTCATTGGCGAGGTGTCCTAGCAAGTTGATTTGGCGAGTTGGATTTTTGGCGAAGTGACCTGTATTCAATGCTACTATGGGTAGCTGCGTTACGTTGCCTGACAAGCCAGATATCTGAAGTACCCTCTGTCCATTTTGGTCTTTAGGTTTAGGTCTTTCTTATTTACAGTACATTGTTAATTGACTCTTTCATTTGGACAATAGCAATATAAATGATTCGTATGAAAGCCAAGGCAGAATCGATTGGGTTTAGTTGTATGTAAATGACACTGTGTGTTTGTTTACATGGCTGTCATGTAGGATATGGCATAAAATCCAAGCAGTGCAGCCAGGTGCTCTTTGATTAGACAGATTGATATGAGCCAATCAGGTCTTCTTAGACTTTGATTAGACAGGGCCGGGTCTGTTATAGAGCGGAGCGGTTATTATCCAGAAATAACACAATGCTGGATTCAGCGATTGACCAATCAGAATCAAGCATTCAACCCAAGCCGTGTAATGAAAGTGCGTGTTTACCTCAAAGTAGGGACTGAAGGAGGCCAGAACTGAACGATGGCCGGGGAACTCCTGTCCCTCACAGCACACCATCACGTCACACAGGGTGCTGTTGAGACGGAGCCTGTTGAGAGCATCCAGCAGCCTGCTAGGATGGCTGGCTTCCTCAAACATCTCAGTGTCCTCCTGAAGAGACCCCACAACATCCACACATTGTTGATTTGCTCCACTGAAGATGTTCTTTTTTTCACTGACGAAAACTAAACAAAAACTAAGCTAGGATGACTAAAACTAAATATAGTGACAATTTCATCAAACAAATAAACTAGAGGACTAAAAATAGTAAAAATTAGCTTTATGTCTGCATTTTTTTGGTTGACAAAATCAACTGTAGATGTAGTCGACTAATAATATTTGCTCTGCCGTCCTCCCTAAGTGCAACGAGAACAACATCCAGAGGCAAATTTATAATAAGACGACTATATAACGACTATATAATTTATAAAACAAAATAGTAAATGCTCCCTATACTATGGTCACAAAGACACAAAAAGGTGACCACACATGACCCAGATGAGAACAGTAGAGACAGATAAACATACAGTCCTGTGCTTGGTGTGATTTTGAATGGTGCTACTGGAAGGAGCTATTAAAGCTCCAACAGTCAGTTCAGACACTCACATGTGGGTATCCTGTCTGACTCTGGCAGGCAGCAACCATCATGTTGTCAGCCATGGCTGAGGAGAGGTGGAGAGAGAGCATACTGTTACATTTGCTTTACACAAGAAAATGCTGTCTATTAAAAATAAAATAAAATACAAAGTAGTGAAAATAGCCAATCTATAAGCTCACAAGTTAAATCAGCTATTTTCACTATAGTTTGGTTACCCACACAAATTGACAAAGACAAAAACTTATCTCTTTTGAGTCTCAAGATAAAACGTTTGGGAACATGTAGGCCTACTAGAGAACGGTTGGGAAAGTGCCCCATCTAGTGACAGAGCTGCGGTACTACATCTACATGTTACTGAATAAATCATTTGGAACTTTAACACTAGCGGGACTTTGTTGTTGCCTGACGAAATTATAACCCGGTGACTCAAATGTTATACTGTTAACTTTTCTGGGAACTGTTATTAGGCTGTTATAAAAAAATAAATTGGAAATAAATAAAGCGTTCAAAGTGTAAAACAAGTGTAAAAACACATAGGCCTACTAACCAAGAAGACACAATTCATGAAGAATTAATTGAACAAGGAATATTAACATACCTGCACTGTGACGCTACTGCGAGAGAATAAAACTAAACAAGACAAACGAGAAGAAACGAAACAACATAAACAGCACCGCTTCCTGACTGTGCCAGCCAGGCATTGAGGTAGACACGACTGTAGCAAGCAGCTGCGTGTATCTATTTATAACTATAGGCCTAGACTATTCTGCATCTAGCTTGAGGCGCAAGTCCCAAATTCAGAGTGAACATTTTTTTAACTTAAATCTTTGCTTCTGGGGGTCCCTGGAACAAAATATTTTGAGATGGGGGTCCGCTGCCTATCAATCATATTGGGGGTCCTTAATTGACCTGACAAAGTTTGAGAACTGCTGATATAGCAACATAACATTTTCATAAAAAATGTTGGGATTTAGAAGACATTTGTAGAGTCGGCCTATATACTTTGTCATGTCAAGGACCCCCAAAATGATATGGCCGCGGACCCCCATCTCAAAATATTTTGTTCCAGGCAGGGACCCCCAGAGATCAGATAGATTTCACATTTGAGTTAAAAAAAAAAAAAAAAAAAGAATTAGGCTACTCTGAATTTGGGTCTTGCCTCATCATGCATAGAAGCATAGACTGTAAAACATATGGATGTGGGAAGCCATTGGTTTCTATGCTGAAGCTTTTTAGGCCCTAAAGTTGCCTAAACCATATTCACCTGGTGGCCATGTTTGAAATTTGCATTGAAAACTGCACCTACATATGGTGGCAACTTGGGTTTTCTTTTATTGAAGAATTTATTAGAAGTTTGCAATAGGAAAAAGTACAGTTTCATTTCAAATCACTGGTACAAGGTCAACTAAAAGGAGATCCTAGAAAGCCAAGGCTTATTTCCACAGGAACCACAATGTGGTGCCGCCATCATTGTAGAAATCAACGTTCATTGGTAGAAATCTCGAATGCTATTGGCTGCCAACGGTCACGTGCAACCGCAGGGATACTTAGAATGTAGTGTTGAGCTTGCCGAAAATAAAGCACACGAAGAAGAATCATCACAAGCCTATGATCACAAGCCCCTCCTACAGCATACCCTGCTATAACATCAATTATAACATAAATTGGAGTCTTGGACCATATTTTCTCAAAACCTAAAAAATTATTGGCCTGGGGCCCTCGCAGGGGTTAATCCATACCTGACCATAGGCCAGGGTCTCAACAGTATCGTGGCAAATACTGTAAGAACTGTGCCCTGCAATTTTACTCATTATGTGGTATGATATCAAGCATCAACTGACGGTGAGAACACACAATTTGCATAAATGACATATCTTCGCCTCCCCCTGCCCTGTCTGCATTTTCCAGCCCATGTTTTGCCCTGTAGTGAGTTGTGACTGCCCTTGCCCAATGTGTCTGTCAGAGGCCATATAGGAAATGAATTGGACGACGCCCTCCACCCTCATCCCCTAAGGAGAAGCACAGGAGAGGTGCTCGAACATAGGGAATTAATTGGACGGTGCTTTACCTCCCCAAGCATAAAGCATGTGCCTTAAATGTGTGAACCCGGCCCAGGAGTTTGTTTTTGTTAGTGTGGGTACTTTTGGGTAGTGTTTTGATCCCTCTGTGATGGTGTACATTATGTTTTTTGTTTTATTAAGTCGATTGGTTCAACTTCGACACTTGGTTTCCTGTCTACTTGGTTTCCTGTCTTATCTGCATTTTGGGTCCTTTACCTGTCCCTGAACCCTATCTTGACACAGTCACATAGGCATTAGCTACATGACGGAATCTCTTGGCTAATATGTTTATTTTTGGAACACAGTTCATACCAATTTGACATGATTTTAGATGACCCCATAGCATTTACTATTTTCAATGGGAAAAAAATCCTTTTGTGTCGAAGAAATACTTCCATGACCCAGGGGATAATGGAGTGACCTCAGGACTTTGAAACACTATAGTCCCATCCTTAGTACAATTGGCTGTCATAATGTATTTATGTTTGGATCAGGTTCCTCCCACACTATAATTCAACAGTAACATGACAGGATCACAACCAGATTAAGTAGCAAGACAATGTACTTAAAGACAATGTACATTATAACTTCCAAAACATCAAACATATTATTATTTCCTGGAATAATACTTTTTACGGTAAAGTTATATTAAATACTTCCACCGTCAAGTTAATAAAAAACTGGGTTACAATACATAGATTTTTTTCTTCTTTTTTTATTAATGTGTATACAATACATACAGTACTGTACATACAGCTGTGGCAATAAAGCAGTGAACCTTTGTATTTAAACCTTGACAGTGTAACAACAATAATGCCTACTTTGCTAATTAATATAATGTATTATTCTTTAATAATAAACAGTTCAAAAAGCCATAATAAAGGCAAACTATCAACAACAGTACAAATAACTTGATACAAAATATAATACATTTAAATAAAAAATGTAGATTGACATACAGAGGTCCATGATACAACATCATTCTCACCTAATGTGTCCCTCACTTGAAAATTGGTGAAGTGGTCCTTTAATGAAAAGCATACAGTAAATGTTGACTAATTTACAGTATGCGTTAAAGAAGCAATTCACTTCATTTTCAACTTAACCTAAAATAAAGGTAACAGCTCTCATGCATGAACAACTTTATTTGAGGAGAGTACAACGTTAACTTTCCAGGAAGTGAAAGGCCGCAGTTTCTTTTAGCTTGGAATCCCCACTGATGATGATGATTGGTCAGTGGGTTTCTGAACTGCCATACTGAAGCTGAGACCAATGAGACACAAAAATGGTGCCATCTTATAATGAGCATTAGTGAGGACAAATTATATGAAGATAATGTTGAAAATTGGTGAAGTGCTCCGTTAAGCAAAATGAATAACCGACCTAAGCCATAATACTGCAGGTGGTGTTGTTTATGTGATAATGAGCACAACAGTTTGTTTTTCTAGTACTAAATGCGAATGTTTAACTTCACAAAGCAGAGCACTATAGCTGCAGTGTCATCAAGGAAGTTAAAAGAAACATCACTTCTCACAGATCCAGCCTTTTTTGACTGAACATTCCCCATTATACCATGTTCCATTCATGTATGCACAGTTCCAGTCTTCAGTGTCAGCAGGCCATCCAGTCTCCCAGAACCTGAAAACATCATAACCATTTACATATTTTAACCATTTACACCCTATACTAGTTGAGTCCAGCAGGGCTTCCTGTTCCCTTCCTGTTTTTGCACTACAGTATATTAAATATCTCAGCTGAAAATAGCACATCTAACTTGTTGCATTGACACGTTAAGAGCTTGTAGTTCTGCTATTTTCCCCTAGAATATGTCTTTTAGCATTAAAGTGTTAACCACATCTATGCAGTCACTCACATACAGTGACGTTGATATTATTACTATAGAAATACATCTAAAATATCTCACTGTGTTGTCAGCGGTGCTCCGTCCAACCATGACCATTTGACACCAGTCCTGTTCAGACCAATCCATGGTGACCATGTACCCAGCAGTCCTTTGATGAATTCCTGATCATTTATTCATGAATGTAAAAAAAAAAAAAAAAAAGATTAATAATATAATAATAATATGGCCACCAATGTCAAATATATAATGCTAGCACGCACGCACGCTCACTCACTACTCACTCACACACACACACACCCACACACGCGCGTGCGCGCATACACTAACCTGTTCTTCTTTATTGTTAATGATCACCAGATCAGCTCCTGTCTTCAGACATTCTGCTCTACTTTCATTCCAAGGTTTCCTTCCAGTAGATCTGTAGTAACAGCTGCATCCAAACTTCTTCCATCTACTGCACGACTTAACCAAACATAATTCTAACAAAACATGATAAAAACATGGCTGAATAATATTGGCAGAATGGCTCTTAAATAGTTAAATGAACTACCCCTTTGCAGTCATAACTCCAGACTCTGATTTTCCACCACCTCACTTCTTCTGACTCTACCTTTACAATTTCAATTTTAGTCATTTAGCAGACGCTCTTACTTCAGAGCGATTTACAATAAGCAAGGACAGCACTAATACATCAAATGCATAGACATTGTAATCTAGGATAGAAGGTAAATATCAACCTAACAGAATAACCAAAACGTCTAAACCAGGCATCTTCAACATTTTCAGGCCAGTGTATTTTGGATTCATGTCAACTTGTGTTTTCAGACATTTAACCACTTGAACCATCAATATTTAATAAACCTGACCTTTCACGCTGTACTTATTAATACATATTAAAAGTCTGCTCTTTTCCCCCTCTACACCAAACCTTGCCGAAAATTGCTGATCTACAAGCTCACAATGCCTCGCAGCGTGAGGCATTGTGAGATCTTGTAGATCTGCTATTTTTGGCTAAAGATCTCAGATATGGATGCTAGGGTTCAGGTGGTTAATATTAAAAAGGAGGAAAAAAGTTTCTATCACATAAAGATTTGGAGGACCCCCTGTAGTAACTCTGAGGACCCCCTATGGGTCCCGGGCCCCCTGTTGAAGACCCTTGGTCTAAGCTGTACATTGAAGCTATACACACTATAGGGTGCCGCCAGGTCAACAACGACCTGGCGCCTGCAAGTTTGTCAAGGCTAGGGCAAGTGATTGCAGATTACGGCAAGGCTATATGCACAGTGCCATAATGGAGAGAAGTTGGGTCTCCTCGCTTCCTTCAAAGGTGTTACCAATGATACTAATGAAGGCAATGTTCCATTCCATGTATACAGCATAGTGGTTCTCTGACCTTTTATTTCAAGGACCGCCATAAATCTGAGAATGTACAAACCATAGACCCATAAGGGTCCATTTGGTTTCATTTGTACACTCAAGAGTTACACACATTTTAAGGGGTCATATTGAACCTCCGAGGAAACATGAGGGTCCCTGGACCACACTTTGAGACCCACTGCTGTAGCAGAGTGTGTCCAGTGTGCCAACATGCACAATATCAGCACCCTGACTCTGTTTGACCAGAATGGAACAGAGCCTTCCTTAGTATTATTGGGTAACACCTGTGAAGGAAGTGAGAATAGGCCCAACATCTCTCCTAAATGGCTGCTGTGCATATATCCTCTACAGTTTGGGGGCCAGGAGGGAGAAGTGTCTGGGACGTAAGAAAACTAACCCCGATTTAAACTACACCTGGTTACAGATGGACTGCTTTTTTGCATGTGCTACATGCATGCATAGTGTCTATTAATTCATTTGACCCATAAACCAATACCTAATTTCAAGCCATTTTCATTGATATGTATGCCTTGCATGTTGATACCTCGATATAGGTACATTTTCGATATAGTGCCCAGCCTTATTTCCTACTTTCTTTACAGCGGCTACCTTAAGGTACCCTTTCGAGGGCCCACAGAACCTCCTCCTGTCAGGTGCGGTTGGTTTCATGCCAAAATTGTTCAGAAGTGTATAAAGGTAATGCTTGTTCGTTCGCGCCAGAGGGTGCTTTCCCATCGCGAGTCACAAGTGAGTCTTAGATATAAAACCCTAAAATATGTTTTACCACTACATTCCAGACAACAATTATAATTATACTCAAATGAATATTCTTTAATAATAAGGCCTTGTAAGCTCTCTTACCTGTGTTTTCTTTCTTAAGCTGGTTTACTTCCCTTTGTAAATGTTTTCTCTCCAGGGTCAGGTTGTTATTGACTGAATTATCTGCAAAAGGAAAAACATGGCGACTATAAACACTTTTGTTGCTATTCTTCACAAATAATGAGGTGCATGTGTGAAAAATGTGCTTTGAAAAGAAGAAAACCTGACATTAGGGTTAGGCAATCTTCATTGCATGCCTACATGTTAATGGCACTTACTCACTTTTATCAGATGGTAGATGCACACAATAATACACAACAAGAAGAGGTCACATCAAGATTTGGGCTAATATTGTGGTGACCTAAAGTTGCAACAGCTCGAAAATGTGAGGCAATACAATTTGAGTGAATGAGTTGGTATTTATGGCGTCCCCCCAGCACAACATGGTCGGTCGCCTTGGAAAACAAGGAAGTGTTGGTCAAATAGAATCCATTTTCTGTTACTGCGTCGTCTATTTCTCGCTTCAAATAGTTATAAAAACATTCTTGAGAGCAACGTTTAGTTGTAAATCAAATGACACTGTGGGGCCTTTTCCACTAAAAGAACCTTGGTTCCAGAACCAGTGCCGGTTCAACTTTCTTGGAACCTTGGTTCGTTCTTGCGAACCGGCTTGCGTTTCCACCAGTTTGAACCATGACTGAACCAGAGGAACCAAGGATTTTGTAGTTCCCTTTCGGAACCAACTTTTACGGTTCGGAACCAACTCCGGTTCTTGGTGGAAAAGCACACCTCTGGTTCATCCCATAGGCGGGAGAAAGAACCAGAACCGGTTCTTTGCCGGTAGAAAAGGCCCCTGTGTGTTTGTTTACATGGCTCTCATGTTGGATACGGCACAAAATTCACACAGTGCAGCCTGAGTGCAGCAGGTGCTGTGAGCCTTTGATTAGGCATCGATCTGTTATAGAGTCGAGCAGTCTGTTATCAAGAAATAACACACAGCGGATTTCAGCGATTGAGCAATCAGAATCAACCAAGCCGTGTAATAATACAAAGTAATAGTGTATGTGACTTTAATCTTTAGCACATCAAACTTAAATTGTCACAATGCTTTTTACATTTACACCCTATGTTGTAATGTTTGTGACATGGAATACTCACAGTGCACAACCAGGCCTATGTTCCCAGCCAGCTGCATAAGACACAGAATCCCCAGACACACAGCAACAACTCTACAAGGCCTTCTCACTGCTTTAGTACGCTGTCCTGCAACGGAAAGTAGATCTGCTGGGTATGCAGAACATTCTATCTAAAAATACTTTTACACATCAAAGAATGATGTTGAAGGATATGCAGTACACTTTTGTGCTGCAAGAAAATATTACTGAAATCTGAAATATGTTTTCCTTTAAGAATGACAATGTTTTTGTACAACAAACTCTCAGAACAGAGAAATAAACTTTGCAACTCACCCTGAGTGTGTCTTCCTGCTGTGTTGTCCCTCATGTCCTGCGGTGGTCCAGAGACCATGTCGGCCACATTCTCATAGATGACAAATTCTCCCCTGTCCCCTCTCTGTCCTCTGTCTCCATCTCTCTGTCTCACATTCTTTGTCAAGTCTGACATGGCTTAAATATCTGTAGATCTTACAAGGATGACAGACTTGAAAAGCAACTAGTGACTAAAATTAACTATGTTGTATTCCTCGATCACCTGTATTGATTAACAATATCAAGATCCTGTAATTTAATGATTACTAACAATTAACAGCAAAATATGATCAAGTCTGTCTGAGGCTGATCAAGACAAAACTGTAGCACGCACAAGACAGAGAAAAGGAAGCACAAAAGGAAGACAGAAACACCTACACTTGCTTGTGAAAACAAAACTAGCAAAAAGGAAGCACAAGACAGAAATACGTTAACACCTACGTGCATGCATAAAGTTCAGCAAATTACACATTTACAGAACCGCATCTTCAGACAGTCCCCAACCCCATCAGAACCTAAAATCATATGACAATAAAAAAATGTAGTTGCTATTATCACTGCCAGCCGAGGATGCGAGGTGCGATTCAATCTTGTTTTAATGATATCATAATAAAAAAAAGAAGCATTGCATTTTCTGGTTGATTTTTCATCTATAATTACATGCCCAAAATAGGGATAGACTGCCCCAGGCCCCCCTCCCCCTCTGACTGGAGACCTGCCGCTCTCAACCCAAAGTCAGCAAAGGCTTTGAGAGGCTGGGGAGAGAATACCTGCAACATGCCTTGCTGCAGGAGATATTCTGTACTATGTGTAAATATGTCGATAATCTTTTAATCTTTTTATTGATCTCCCTCCCTCTCTTCCCCTTAACCTCTTATTCCTCTTCTCTTATGGAAACAACAAAAGCGATGGAGCTTGTACAAAAATGAATTTCTCCCACTTTTGTTTACACATGTAAACTGTGACAATAGTTGATTCTGAGTCTGATTTTGATGTGGAGTACCAATGAAGATCGACCAGTCATATAATGCTCTGGGCTCATCACCAGCGGTCAAGCAAATAGGAAGCTTAGGATGTGAGGTGCTCTGTGAAATCAACATGCAGTTCCTCAAATTTAGATATTTCAACAGACGCTTGTTGGAACTCAAATCAGCCAGAAACATTCTTTTCTTCACACAAAAATGAGATTACATGTTTTAGTCTGAACCCCCAACCTCTTTACACAGATTATTATTTGTTAAACTGGAATAATGCTTTTAAAGTAAAATTATAATACATACCTACACCGTCAAGTTAATAAAAAACTGGGTTACAATACAATACAGTAAATTATTACAGAATCAATTTATTTAATAGTAGATTTTGTTTTGTCACATGCACTGTACACTGTACAGCTGTGGCATTAACATTACAGGTAATGACATTATTGTATTTAAACCTCAACAATGTAAAAAAAAAAAAAAAAAAATAGCGATGTCCCGATCACGTTATTTTGCTCCAGATCCCAATCCCGATCACGTATTTTTGCTCCCGATTCGTTCCCGATCCTTCCCGATCCGATCTTTCGGCAATGCATTAAGGAAAAAGAAAAGAAAAAATGCTTTTATGTTGTCCCTTAAGGTTTTTTTTATTTGATTTAAATAACAGTATCCATTATATCCAAGCTTCTTTTTTCACTTAGTGCAGCATTGTATAAAAAAAATAAAAATAAAATAAAGCTCATCAGCTTATATATTTTTTTAATATATAAAGACAAGGTGTTTCCCGACCTTTTTCTTTCCGATTCCAATCTTTTGAAATCAGCCCCGGTCTCCCCGATTTCCGATCTCCCGATCCGATCGAGACATCCCTAATAAAAACTATATTTATACGAAATAATATATTATTATCATCATTAGTATTATTCTTTAATAATGAGCGGATAAAACGCCATAATAAAAGCAAAATAGCAACCACAGTACAAACATGTTGCAAAATAGAAATACACAATAGCGTCACCAGACCCCTCTCTAATTACACGAAAGAAAAAGACAGCTGTGTCTTCTGGCTGTTCACTGATGGCCACATCCACACCGCCAGTTCTATGACAATAATTTATGACAATAATGACAATAATTTAAAAATAAAACGTGACAATAATAAAAACAATCATTATAATTGTTATGTTATTATTGTTTAAAATAATAGATAAAAAGTAAGAACAACAGATTGCAAAATAGAAATAAAATATTTGTGACATACTGTAGGCTTTGCCTATCAGAAGTCCAAAATTCAGTCGCTTACAAATTGATGGTGTGAACATTTACTATACTGTAGGCCTTAACCCTTAAAGGACCACTTCACCCATTTTCAACTTCTTCATACAATTGGTCCTCACTAATGCTCAGTATAAGATGGCACAGTTTCTGTCTACTCACTCTGTGTCTTAGAGCAGTGGTTCTCAACCTATGGGTCGGACCCCCAGGGGTTGTCCCCAAATTATTTTGGGGCGTCCCCAGATGATTAACTTAATGTGCAACATCGTTTTCTCACTCAACAGTAAACAAACCAGCATACAGTATAAGTGTATAGAGGGTATCTGCACATTTCTAAAGTGACAATTTAAGGACTTTTTAATAGCTCTAAAATGACAAATTAAACATTAAATATTAGAGGCAGAAATTGTGAAAATAGCGCATGTAGATCTGCTATTTTCACAATAAAACCACGTTATACAATATCTAATGCCTCAACTCTCAGTGCTTGTGAGGGAGGGGTTAAAATGTGATTTTTTGGGGGCTGAAAAGGTTGAGAACCACTGTCTTAGAGGAGGACAGTGGACGGTTCAGAAACCTTACCAGTGACATCATTGGTAGGCAAAATGTACGTTTTATTACCAAATACTACTGTTTAACTTCACAAAGCAGAGCACTATAGCTGCAGTGTCACCAAGCAAGTTAAAAGAAACACTTTTCACAGATCCAGGTTCTTTTGACCTGACATCCTTTTGGGTTGGAGCAGCCTCCTTTGCCTTTGACCTCTTTTGAACAATGACTATTATACCATGTTCCATTCAAGTTGTAGGATGCACAGTTCCAGTCCTCAGATTCAGAGTCAGCAGCAGGCCATCCAGTCTCCCAGAACCTGAAAACAGCGTAACATATTTTAACCATGTACACCCTGAACTCGGTTGATCACTTTACCTCATGTTTTACTCTACAGTAGCCTACACTAAATATCTTAGCCGAAAATAACGTTGCCTTGACATGTTGTGAGCTGTAGTTCTGCTATGTTCCCCTAGAAAAGGGCTGTTAGCATCAAGTGGTTAACCACATCTACGCTCACAAACAGAGAAATACAAAAAATTCTCACTGTGTTGTCAATGGTGATCCGTCCACCCATGACCATTTGCCACCAGTCCGGTTCAGACCAATCCATGGTCTGGATATACCACCCAGCAGTCCTTTGATGATGAATTCCTGATCATTTATTTAGATTGAACACAACATAAACATTAATTTTTATAAATATTGAATACGGTGCATATGTGTATTAGTAAATAAAATGGCCACCAAAGTCAAATATACCGTACAATGCATGCAAGCATGCACACGCACGCACTCACGCAAGCACGCACGCAGACACATGCTCACACAAATGCTCACACTAACCTGTTCTTCTTTATTGTTAATGATCACCAGATCTGCTCCTGTCTTCTGGCATTCTGCTCTACTTTCATTCCAAGGTTTTCTATCAGCAGATCTGTTATAACAGCTGCATCCAAACTTCTTCCATCCACTGGGACACGACTTAACTAAACATAAAAGAGGAGTTTTACTGAACAACACATGATTAGAAATGACTTGAGTAATGTTTGCAGAAATGTATTAGACTGAATACCAGTAAGACTCCCTAAACACAAACTTTTTAGAAGGCAATCGTAGCCAATCAGGAGGGAATATGGGAAAGGGGACAGATCCATGGTGATGAAGACATGACTTTAGAGATACCGTGTACCACTTTGCCAGATTTTAGGCCAAAATCTGTGCACTCATACTCCTGGCTCCTGAACTGTTGAATAAACTCCCCTTTGCAGTCTGAACTGCAGACTCACTCTAAATCTTCCACCATAGACTGAAGACTCACCTCTTTAGAGTCCACTTTACCCCCTAGCTCACCTCCTCAGTCTCCACCTCACCCCTAGCACTCACCTCTTCAGGCTCCACCTCACCCCCTAGCACACCTCTTCAGGCTCCACCTCACCCCCTAGCACTCACCTCTTCAGACTCCACCTCACCCCTAGCACACCTCCTCAGTCTCCACCTCACCCCTAGCACTCACCTCTTCAGGCTCCACCTCACCCCCTAGCACACCTCTTCAGGCTCCACCTCACCCCCTAGCACTCACCTCTTCAGGCTCCACCTCACCCCTAGCACTCACCTCTTCAGGCTCCACCTCACCCCCTAGCACTCACCTCTTCAGACTCCACCTCACCCCTAGCACACCTCCTCAGTCTCCACCTCACCCCTAGCACTCACCTCTTCAGGCTCCACCTCACCCCCTAGCACACCTCTTCAGGCTCCACCTCACCCCCTAGCACTCACCTCTTCAGGCTCCACCTCACCCCTAGCACTCACCTCTTCAGGCTCCACCTCACCCCCTAGCACTCACCTCTTCAGACTCCACCTCACCCCTAGCACACCTCCTCAGTCTCCACCTCACCCCTAGCACTCACCTCTTCAGGCTCCACCTCACCCCCTAGCACACCTCTTCAGGCTCCACCTCACCCCCTAGCACTCACCTCTTCAGGCTCCACCTCACCCCTAGCACTCACCTCTTCAGGCTCCACCTCACCCCTAGCACTCACCTCTTCAGGCTCCACCTCACCCCCTAGCACTCACCTCTTCAGGCTCCACCTCACCCCTAGCACTCACCTCTTCAGGCTCCACCTCACCCCTAGCACTCACCTCTTCAGGCTCCACCTCACCCCTAGCACTCACCTCTTCAGGCTCCACCTCACCCCTAGCACTCACCTCTTCAGGCTCCACCTCACCCCCTAGCACTCACCTCTTCAGGCTCCACCTCACCCCTAGCACTCACCTCTTCAGGCTCCACCTCACCCCTAGCACACCTCTTCAGGCTCCACCTCACCCCCTAGCACTCACCTCTTCAGGCTCCACCTCACCCCTAGCACACCTCTTCAGGCTCCACCTCACCCCCTAGCACTCACCTCTTCAGGCTCCACCTCACCCCTAGCACTCACCTCTTCAGGCTCCACCTCACCCCTAGCACTCACCTCTTCAGGCTCCACCTCACCCCTAGCACTCACCTCTTCAGGCTCCACCTCACCCCTAGCACTCACCTCTTCAAGCTCCACCTCACCCCTAGCACTCACCTCTTCAAGCTCCACCTCACCCCTAGCACTCACCTCTTCAGGCTCCACCTCACCCCTAGCACTCACCTCTTCAGTCTCCACCTCAGCCCTAGCTCACCTCCTCAGTCTCCACCTCACCCCCTAGCACTCACCTCTTCAGACTCCACCTCACCCCCTAGCACTCACCTCTTCAGTCTCCACCTCACCCCTAGCACTCACCTCTTCAGTCTCCACCTCAGCCCTAGCTCACCTCCTCAGTCTCCACCTCACCCCCTAGCACTCACCTCTTCAGGCTCCACCTCACCCCCTAGCACTCACCTCTTCAGGCTCCACCTCACCCCTAGCACACCTCTTCAGGCTCCACCTCACCCCCTAGCACTCACCTCTTCAGGCTCCACCTCACCCCTAGCACTCACCTCTTCAGGCTCCACCTCACCCCTAGCACTCACCTCTTCAGGCTCCACCTCACCCCTAGCACTCACCTCTTCAAGCTCCACCTCACCCCCTAGCACTCACCTCTTCAGGCTCCACCTCACCCCCTAGCACTCACCTCTTCAGGCTCCACCTCACCCCTAGCACTCACCTCTTCAGGCTCCACCTCACCCCTAGCACTCACCTCTTCAGGCTCCACCTCACCCCTAGCACTCACCTCTTCAAGCTCCACCTCACCCCTAGCACTCACCTCTTCAGGCTCCACCTCACCCCTAGCACTCACCTCTTCAAGCTCCACCTCACCCCTAGCACTCACCTCTTCAGGCTCCACCTCACCCCTAGCAGTCACCTCTTCAGACTCCACCTCACCCCCTAGCACTCACCTCTTCAAGCTCCACCTCACCCCTAGCACTCACCTCTTCAGGCTCCACCTCACCCCTAGCACTCACCTCTTCAAGCTCCACCTCACCCCTAGCACTCACCTCTTCAGGCTCCACCTCACCCCTAGCACTCACCTCTTCAGTCTCCACCTCAGCCCTAGCTCACCTCCTCAGTCTCCACCTCACCCCCTAGCACTCACCTCTTCAGACTCCACCTCACCCCCTAGCAGTCCTCTCCCTTCTCATCATTTTTAATAGATGCTATGCAGATATAATGTTGGTCACTTGTTCACATGTTTTGGCTTAGTGTGCTTACTGGTTTGCAAGCACACATATGACAGATATGAATGATAAACCAGCCAGGATGATGGTTTACTTCATTTCTTTTACCACTACATCCGTGACAATCGTTATAATATTTATAATTATACACACATTCTTAACTTCAAAAAGGTTTGCAAGCTCTCTCACCTGCTTTCTCTCTCTTAAGTTGTTTTACTTCAATTTGTAACTTTTGTCTCTCCAGGGTCAGGTTGTTATTGACTGACTTATCTACAAAGGATCAAAATGGTTACAACGGTTCAAGCAGTTCAAACATCTGTGTACTGTATGTAGAAAGTTTGCTTTGAGAAGAAGGAAACTTGTGTTATTCTTCATTACGAGAATAAATATTAACGTAACCTTTTTCATTGCAGTTGCAGATGGCATGCACACAAAAATACACGCAAAAATGTCTACAGTAGAAATACTGTGAATTAAATTTAGAAGAGAGGTCACATAAAGATTTGGGTTAATATTGTGGTGACCTTTAGTTAACAGCTAGAAAATGTGAGGCAATAAAGTTCCTGAGTAGGTGATGTATCTTTTTTTAATATATTCTTTAGTGTATGTGACATAGCATATAGGCCTATACATCTTCAATTGTCGCAATGCTATTTATAATGAGAGCACAACAATAATTGTTGCCTCTATTGTGCGCAATGCTGTTTACATTTACACCATACAGGTATGTTATGTTGTAGTGTTTTGACATGGAATACTCACAGTGCACAACCAGGCCTATGTTCCCAGCCAGCTGCATAAGACACAGAATCCCCAGACACACAGCAACAACTCTGAAAGGCCTTCTCACTGCTTTAGTACGCTGTCCTGCAACGGAAAGTACATCTGTTGGGTATGCAGAACATTCTCTCTAAAAATAATTTTACACATCAAAGAATGATGTTGAAGGATATGCAGTACACTTGGTAAGTTTTGTGCTGCAAGAAAATCTTGAAATATCATTTTGTTAAAGAATAACAATGTTTTTGTACAACAAACTCTCAGAACAGACAACAGAGACATAAACTTGACTCTTGACTCACCCTGAGTGTGTCTTCCTGCTGTGTTGTGCCTCATGTCCTGTGGTGGTCCAGAGACCATGTCAGCCACACTCTCATAGATGTGAACAACTCTCTCCACAAAGTCCCCCCTGTCCTCAGTGTCCCCTCTCTGTCCTCTGTCTCCATCTCTCTGTCTCACATTCTTTGTCAAGTCTGACATGGCTTAAATATCTGTAGATCTTACAAGGATGACAGGCTTGAAAAAGCAACTAGTGACTAATATTAACTATGTTATCTCTCTGCTGTGTTGATTATTAATATAAAGAGCCTGCAATCTAATGATTACTAGATAACAATTAACAGCAAAATACGATCAAGTCTGTCTGTGGCTGGTCAAAACAAAACTGAGGGAGGGCGAGTGCCAAAGTGCGGCCGGCCCTCTGCAAAACTGTAGGAAAAAAAGGAAGCACAAGACAGAAATACGTAAATACCTACGTAATACAAACTGCACGTACACGTACACGTACACACACACACACACACACACACACACACACACACACACACACACACACACACACACACACACACACACACACACACACACACACACACACAAACCACAACTGTGTGCATTCTGAAGTGACTGCAGAACGCAAAACGAGAAGTTTGTTATCTGCCTAAAGTTCAGCAAATGTTCAGCAAATGACGCAACATTTACAGCACCGCATCTTCAGACATTCCCCATCAGAACCTAAAATGATATGACTATTCAAAGATCGAAGATGTGTGTGATTCAATCTTTTTTTATGTAATACAGTTTTCAAAGGTGCTTTATAAATACAATTTGCTTGACATGACTATTTAAGTGTGTAATTGAAAGCGTCAATGATTCTGACTTTAACAAGGGTGTGTTGAAATTTTAGGAACTGTGGCGATGTTGACATCACAGAGCACCTCACTTTCTTACACCTGTAAACCTGTGATGTGACAATAGTTGATTCTTAAGGCCCATTCCCACTGGGCCAGATAACAGATAAAGAAAATCTTTCTCCAGATATTTTTCCATTCAAAGTGGATGGTAGATAATACAGATAAAAAACATATCTCCCACAGATAAAAGAAATATCTGTGGCAGATTATTATTATTTTTTATCTGTATCTACCATCCACTTTGAATGGAAAAATATCTCGAGAAGGAGATTTTTTTATCTGTTATCTGGCCCAGTGGGCCTTTAGTCTGATTTTGATGTAGCAATATGAAGATCGACCAGTTATATAAATGCTCTGTGCTCATCACCAGCGGTCAAGCAAATACTAACCTTATGTTCTTTGCCTAAAGGACAAGCTGCAGGAGGCACACATGATTATGAGGTGCTCTGTGATGTCAACATTGCCACAGTTCCTCAAATTTAGATACAGTATTTCAACAGACCCTTGTTGAAGTCAGAATCATTGACGCTTTCTTCACACACACACACAAACACGCACACCCATGCACGCACGCACGCACGCACGCACGCACGCACACACGCACACACACACACACCCTTTCCATTCTCTCACAATGCCCTCATATGATGTCATGCAAAAAAGAAATACATTGACTTAAAGTTTTGAGTTTTTAACCCATTCAGGCCGGGAACACATTTTAGTGTATGGGAGGGGCTTACAGTACATGTACAGTATGTAGCAACATATTTGTTTTTGTAGGCTAATTTCCGATTTAGGCCTAACTATAGGTTAGGCCTTAGCCTCGGAAACCCAGACTTCTTTTGGCGATCGGAAGAAAAAGAAGCCTGGGCGATCGCGTTATGATCACTGTTGTAGGAGGTGTAGAATTTCCCTAACCAATCAGAGTGCAGAGAGCGTCGCACCAAATGTGTTGACGTCATGACGCACCAGCGTTCTCTGCTGGGAGGAGAACACATGCTATTGGCTGGAGACTTGCGGAGAGACTCACCGCGCCCTCCCATCTGCCTACACTAAACTGTCCGTGTTAGGTTAGAGTGGTTAGGCCTAAATGGTATGTTTTTTTTTAGCTCATCTAGGAAAATCCTGGTGGTTTTTAGCACTCTGCTTTTCTCTAAAGCATCAAACTTTACACACCTATAGCTTATCCCAAGGGGGAACTTTAGTTTTCAGCTTAACCCAGCTGAGTGCTGCTCACAGAGGAGGGAGCAATTAGGGGTTAGGTGTCTTGCTCTGGGACACTTCAACCGTACAACACATTGCTGGTCTGGCCTGGAATCGTACCGGACAACCAGAGGCTCCGGTTCCCCAGGCAGGCTCACTAACCACTCAGCTATGGCTGTTTGGCATGTTTACCCCCCAAACTGGCCTTAAGATGGCCTTATCAGCAGGTGTGGTCACGTGACAAGACTCAGGCACCATGTGTTTTGTCATCAGGTACAGCCAGGGACAGGCCACTCACATTCTCTTCCACAGCCACAGCACACATGCATGTGTGAAATCAGCCGCTGAATGGGCAAGTGGGACTGAGATAGCCAGATCAGAATTACATTTTTTTAATGGAAATCTTTTGATTTTTAATCTATTGAAATATATTTTGAAAGAAAAGAAAAAGAAAAATGTTTTACAAAAACAGTCTGGGGTTTTGTGAATGGATGATACTGAATGAACTCCCCACATGCACTGACATACTGCTGCCATATTGATCATATCTCTCTCTCTCTCTCTCTCTCTCTCTCTCTCTCTCTCTCTCTCTCTCTCTCTCTCTCTCTCTCTCTCTCTCTCCCTCCCCCCACCACCGTCAAATACACATGCACACTCTCCATCATCATGCAGTGTTAGTTTTATCTTCAGCTTCTCTCAAATGGTCTTATTTTGGTATTGAAAGAGATTTGTTTATAGTTTTGTGAATACATAATTGTGGTTGGTTTGAATATCCTACACAGTAGATTATTGAGGATTCTTTTTATAGTCATCTTCCTTTTGATCAGCTCAACTTCAGCTCTCAGGTAAGAGTGTTTATTTGTGAGATTAGTTTGATAAGGAAATGTATGACTGAACCGATGAAAATTGCACTTGTGGTTCATGTGGCTTGTTTTTCATAAAACATTGCAAATCTATTTTGTATTACATTAAGTAAAGTAATTAACTTTAGTAATTAACTAACCCTAACCCTGAATCAGGAAAATTTTAGTTACATTTCGTCAAAATGTACAATGGACTTCATTAACATTTTGGTTTGTATTTATTTATTTATTTTCAATGTGTCAAATTTTCTTTTTAGTATTCTTTTTAGTATTTTAGTATAGTAAGAGTGAAAGACAAGCTTACAAGCTCGTGTTTGTCTTGTTGTGAACTTGTAATCACATTTGTCACAAGACTTTAATAGTATAGCTTACAAGCTCGTGTTTGTCTTGTTGTGAACTTGTAATCACATTTGTCACAAGACTTTAATAGTATATTAGTGTTTAAGAACTTGTCCCCGTCGAACCCTGCTGTACTGTAGAGAGAGAGAGAGAGAGAGAGAGAGAGAGAGAGAGAGAGAGAGAGAGAGAGAGAGAGAGACTTAAGATTGAGCCCAAGAAAGTGATATCAAAGCAGTTTATATTCTTATTAGACCAGTGGCCCCAAACAGTTTTGAGGCATATAATACTGTATCTATAGTTTTTGAAGCGGTGAAAACCATTTCAGTCCAGAATGAACAGGTTTTTTCTGTCCCGTACGTCCAGAATATCAGTCCAGAATGAATAGGCTTTTTCAAAAAGCAAAATGTGTGTCCCATGTCCATATATGGCCATTTCAGTTCAGAATGAACAGGTTTTATCTGTCCTGTCCTGTCCTGTCCTGTCCTGTCCTGTCCTGTCCTGTCCTGTCCTGTCCTGTCCTGTCCCGCCCGTCCGTCCGTCCGTCCGTCCGTCCGTCCGTCCGTCCGTACGTATGTCCGTCCGTACGTCCGTCCGTACGTCCGTCCGTACGTACGTCCGTCCGTACGTATGTGTGTAGTGTCCGTCCCGGTCTGATGATTGGATACTTTGAGAATTGGTCAAGCTTCACATGACAATTCGGCCCTCCAGATAAAATCATTAATTCATTCAGAATATAAAGAATGTATAGATCACAGAGTTCATAACTCTAGAACACATAGAATAAAAGTTCACCGCTTCACTTCGAACCGAGGTTTGATTGTATATAGACGCCTCAGGGTGACACATTCTTGGCTATCTGGCCAGTGATGTATATCGGACCTGACCAGTTACCCAATCTCAACAGGCACAGTTGAGATTGTCAGAACATGCCCATATACAGTATGGGCATTACCAAATATGGGCATTCCCACATTAATATTGATGACATCGGGACAGGGATCTCCATATATGGGCATAGAACGGACAAGGACGTAATTCATTTGCAAGTGTGATCTGGGAATGCCCATATATGGGCATGTCAGAACATGCCCATATATGGGGCATTCCTAGATATGCCCTTAATATTGATGACACTGGGACAGGGTTCTCCATATAGGGGCATAAAACGGACAAGGATGTATGGGCATAAAATATATGGGCATAGAAGGGACATCAATCCAGAGTGTGATGTCAGAGCAGCAAACCCATTCTGTTAAGAGTGGTTCCCCGGGCATCACAGTGACATCAGAGCATGATGTCAGAGTGACAAGGGAACCAATAGACTGTAAAAATGTGTACTGACTGACTGACTGACTGAACAGACAGACAGACAGACTGGTTCTATAGAATGATATAGGTGTGTGTGTGTGTGTGTGTGTGTGTGTGTGTGTGTGTGTGTGTGTGTGTGTGTGTGTGTGTGTGTGTGTGTGTGTGTGTGTGTGTGTGTGTGTGTGTGTGCGTGCGTGCGTGCGTGCATGTGTGTGCGTGTGACTGTCCTTCACACTGCAGTGCTCAGGGTTCAGGAACTAGCTGGTTGATCAGAACTGGCATCTATTGATCGGCCCACAGTTGTCCCTTTTGACGCTCATTGATTCTGGGAGATGTCAGTGACATGTGGGCCACCATGTGGCCTGGGCACTGTCACATGGCAGTGTGACATCATGGGAGTGTCACATGGGACTGTGACACATACATACTCCATGGCCAGGGAACCCTTTGAGAAACCGCTTGGTTTGAGTTTGACACCAGTGTTGTTTTTGACAGCAAATTTTGATTTAGTTTTAGTCATAGTCTTTTGAATAAAATGTAATTTAGTTTTAGTCATAATTTAGTCCCCTGAAAAGTTTTAGTTTTTAAAATTTGAGTCGACTAAATATAAGATTTTAGGCGACTAAATCTACAGTTGATTTAGTCAACTGAAATGCATTTTGGCAGGCCGTGATGGCGATCTACAAGCTCACAACGCGTCGCAGCGTGACGCATTGTGAGCTTGTAGATCTGCTATTTTCAGCATGCAACACCTGAGAGCAACCAAACATAAAATGACTCTCTTCTCCACTAGTCCCTCCCTAACGTTTTGGTCTGTTTTCATCAGTGAAAAAAAACACAGTCAACAAACATTTTTCGTCATAGTTTTAGTCGACGAAATCAACACTGTTTGAGGTCACTCTTGTCTTGTTTAACTCACTGGTTCTCAAACCATTTTCTATATATATTTGGTCCTGGACATATATTTTTCACAGTTTTTGCTGTGATGTTTGGTAGATATCCAAAGTAATAAAATAAGGTTTGAGCCGTGGTAAAGCGGACTGTGATGCTATTACTGTAACGTAACTAACTTTGCGTAATGTAGTGCCATATTAAATGGTTTGACCCTCGAAGAAGTCTACAATTAGCCTGGTTCCAGACTCGCTGAATCGCTATAGCCACACCCCTTTACATTTTTGTTTTGGCGATTCAGGGAACGAAATGCAATTCAGGCTGAGTGTCAGGCTAGTCTACAATATCAGCATCCAGAACAGTGAATCAGATCATACGACTCCCCCGTGTGGCTGTTGCGTGTCGTTGTTAATGCTGTCATCATTTATATGTTTGGGATTTGGGCTGTTTCTGAAAGCCAATTCAACTTCCAGAAATGTGACATTCTAAGTTGGATTCTTTACAGTAATTCTAAAAATGTGTTTTCTATTGGATGTTGTGTTTTTTTAGTTTTTTTTATTGTGTGATATGTCTTGTAATCTAATATAATTGTTCTGTAGTAAAATGTTCTTGTTTTGTTCCAGCATGGACCATTGTGACTCGCACCAAGGAAGACACAGGACTCACTACTGTCGCTACGAGTCAGATGATGGTGAGGAAACGATTTCTATACAAAACTTTTTGTATTATTCATGCACAGGGTGAGAGACATTCTCTCTGCTAAAGTATTAAATTACCAGTAAGACTCCCTAATCGGGAGATAAGCGACCGTAGGTGGCTTATCTCCACAAATAGGGCAAAAATGTGTTTTTCCAAAATCTTCCTGATCCATGTTGATGACATGAGTGTAGACATGCTGTGTAGTGAGATTCGTGATTTTAGGGCAAAAACTGTAGGAGCAGTGTCCAAAAATGTGTTTTAAAAATCGTCCTGAAGGTGGCGCTAGAATAGGGCCGTGTGAGAAATGAGGTGTGGGGTCTCCGCGTTGCCTTGGCGGACGAATAGGTACCGGCCCCGGCTCTCCCGGACGCTCCTAGCCCGAGTTACGGCATTTTATGTGTGCTGCAGTGGCAGGGGGTCCTCCACTGGGGGCGCCACCACTTTTGCATCCGTTCTGGAGCACCAGGAGTCGGTGGTCCCCGGGAATTCCCCGTGAGCAGCCCCGTTGGGGTGGTCATTTGGTCATTTTTGCACATTTGGTCATTTTTTACATCTGGGGGTCCCCCAGGGCCGGGGGTCCTTGGAGGTTGTAGTTTGGCAGGCAAGGAGTGTGTGTGTGTAAAATCTGGCATGGATCGGGTCAACGGGTGCGGAGATATAAGCAGGGAAAAAGTGTGACGTGTGACGTGTGAGCACATTTGGTCATTTTTTTACATCACATTTTTTACACCCAGGGACCTGGGGGTCCCTGGGGCTCCGGGGGTCCTTGGAGGTTGTAGTTTGGCAGTCAAGGAGTGTGTGTGCAAAATTTGGCATGGATGGGGGCAACGGTTGTGGAGATATGAGCAGGGCAAAAGTGTGACTCACTGACTCACTCACTGACAGACAGCCGGTGGAGGTTTTGGTAGTAAATGCGACCTACGGTCGCAACAATCACCGTTGTAATGTTTTTGCCTTTTTAAAATCGGAAGTAAACACTTGAGCCCTAGCATCCCTAATATTCTGGGGGAACATGAAAATGTAATATCTGGCCATATAGCTGAATCAATTGGTCTTTCAAGATTTCAAAGAATGTTAAAGATTAGCACAATAGCACATGCTTGTTCAGCTATTATTTTTGAATAGCCAACATATAAAATATGGATAAAGTGCTTAGAATGAATGTGATTTTGTGTTAACGAATTCCACCCCCCTGGAGACCCCCCGCCAAAGGACCCCTTTGGGAACTACTTTTCTAAGTACTCTCTCTCTCTCACCCCTTGTGTCTCAGATGCCCAGCCGGTGTACATCGGCGTTCCGATGTCCCACAGGCGTAAGAGACGCAGACACCGTTCCTCTACCAGTGACAGTGATCACGACAGACAGCACAGACTCTATGATCATCCTACGCGCCACGGACAACAGCTGCCTCACAGCTGCTACCCCGACAGAGAGATGCGCTACGATGAGGAGGATGAGGACGATGATGCTGGTAGAGAAGAGCAGCATGAACACTTTGACCCTGCAGGTGAGTGATAAAATTACACGTCATATGGCCATGGTGACGTTATCGCATGAGTAACTGATTGATTGATTTTATTTGGTGTTAAAATTGCACTTCTGTCGAGTGCGCCTTATGCACTCGTAGCCAATGGCCTACTTGTGCGCCAGCAGAGCTTGCAAGTAGGGTACGTACTGTCTATATGTAGGTGACCGACAGGCGACAGTACAAACGCTAGGGCCTTTAGCCAAATACAGCGGTTTAGCTGTTTCATTGAAAGAACAAACACATCAGTGTCAGTGGACTCAAGCTGGAGTTTTGTACCACTTCCGTCAGGAGCAGGCTGTAAAGTAATATGCACATTAGTCTCTTTTTGCGAGCTGCTGAGCAGGGACGTGCTGGTCATTGGGAAAAGCGGGACAAGTTGGGACAACTCCCGAACGGCCGGTTCATTCCCGGCCGGTCCAGGCCGGCCATTAGGAAAGAATTAAAAATGAAATGTCGGCCCTCGGTGTTCGAGGGTTTGCTGGTAAACATTCTGCTCATCTTACAGCTGGTAATTGACAGGAACTTCTTTTCCCCTCCAAATCATAAGTAGTTGAGTGCTTGCCACCCTGGCATCTCTTCCATGTGGCCTACTTCAGTGGTTCTCAACCTTTTCAGGCCGCGACCCCCAAAATAATCATATTTTAACTGGGGACCCCCGCTCTGACGAGCACTAAGAGTTTAGGCTTTACATTTTGTACAAGGTTCTATTGTGAAAATAGAGTTATTAAAAGGGTCTTAAAAGTCCTTAAATTGTCACTTTAGAAATGTGTAGATACCCTCTTATACTGTATGTTGGTTTGTTTACTGTTGAGTTAGAAAACAATGTTTCACATTAAGCTAATCATCTGGGGACCCCCACAAAATCATTTGGGGACCCCCTGATGGGGGTCCCGACCCACAGGTTGGCCTACTTCATGGAAGATGGCGGTCAAAACCACTACATCGATTCCACTATAATCTTTGTTGGCAGAGGAAAACATTCAGTGGTAGCATTCTGGTTGCTGATCAACACAACCAAAGTCATCACCATGCAGTCCTATTCTGGTTGCTGATCAACACAACCAAAGTCATCACCATGCAGTCCTATTCTGGTTGGACAGCTTTTTGATTATGGTCATGACCGTGCTCTCTCTGAGGTCCTTGAAAAGTAAACATTTTACCATGCAGACCCCAGAGGACTGTGGCTATGTGGGGGTCCTTTGCCCCTCATTGTGACCGAAGTTCGCCGTTTAGTATGAGAAACAGCACACTGTGATGTCAGGGGAACCACACTAACAGAATCCCTTTTATGCCCATATATGGAGATCCCTAATGTCATCAATATTAAGCCCATATCTAGCAGGACTTCATATGGGAATGCCCATATATGGAGTCCACATCGGCCACATACCACACTAACAGAATCCATATATGGCTAAGACAGATAAGACAGCCCATATCTGTGTGGCTGGTTCTACAGACAGGGATCTCCATATATGGGCATAATATGATATATATGATGTCAGATGTCACAGACATAGGACTTTCACATAATGAATAACTGAGTAAGCATGTTTGGGGTCTCACAGCATATCTCTATATACAGTACATGGATCTCCATATGGGTACCAGGGGTCCGATATACGGTACATCACTGGCCAGATGACCAAGTCATGGCGCGACCTAGGTCGCTTGTCGCCCTTAGGTGTCTTACTGGTAATACTGTGGCTACTGGACTATAGGGTCCAGTAACTCTCTTTCCCTAAGAGAGAAGGTCCAGACGGTGGGAGTGTTTGTGGATTATGAGGAGGGTCGGGTCTCCTTTTATGATGCGGAGGTCAGAGTTCATCTCTACTCCTTCACTGGCTGCACCTTCGCTGAGAAACTCCATCCCTTCTTCTGTCCTGGTTTCGAAGTTGCTCCTCTGATCATCTCTCCTGTCGACATGGACATCCATCATGAGCCATGAGGCATATCGTCACGGACCCCCAGGGAATGCTTTGCGGACGGACCCCTTTGTGTGACAAGCCGACCATGTGGAACCCAACACAGAATGGTTGCCATGAATGCCAGTTGCCACCCACACAACCACGAGAAGGAGATGTTTAAGCAGTTTGAGTTAAGCTATAGTGTGCTAATAACATAACCTGTGAACATTGCACATGTCAATCTGCAGAGGTCGTTTAGGGGTCATTGTCATGGAAACATCCCTGACCTGAACCATATTAGTAGTGGAATATGGGGGAGGAGGGGAGGGGGGGGTTCATGTGTTTGAGGACATATTTTCTAGCATGGGTCCTGTTCCCATGGGGAACGTACAGACTGAAGCCCCTAATCTGCTTAGGAAGCTGAGGAACTCCAAGCTGTGTGTGTGTGTGTGTGTGTGTGTGTGTGTGTGTGTGTGTGCGTACGTGCGTCCGTGCGTGCGTGCGTGCGTCCGTGCGTCCGTCCGTCCGTGCGTGCGTGCGTGCATACGTGCATGTTTATTTGGGTTAATTGTTGAGGTGGTTTGTGTGCTATGTTTTGTTTTTCTGTTTAAGCCAGTGAGGGTCAGCCTACTGGCCTAAATTCAACCCATTCTGTACATACATACTCTACAGAGTGTATGTGCAGATTTCATCTTTTTTTTTTTCGACATTAATGCAAGAACAATGGCTTCTATTACAGCATATACAAGCTTTCCAACTTTGAGAGTGAATAGACCAAAATGGTACCATATTATCATGAGCATTAGTGGTCCTTTAGGTAAAGAAAGTCATAGAAGTTCTCCACCACTCTGTGTTTGTGCATGTGTGCAGGTGTGTGTGTGCGTGCGTGCGTGTGTGTGTAGTGTGTGTGCGTGCGTGTGTGTGTAGTGTGTGTGTGTGTGTGTGTGTGTGTGTGTGTGTGTGTGTGTGTGTGTGTGTGTGTGTGTGTGTGTGTGTGTGTGTGTGTGTGTGTGTGTGTGTGTGTCACACAGAGGGCAGGGGTAGGAGAGCCCTACAGTGTTCCGTGGTGTGTGTCCACCCTCTTAAAGCCTCTCGGGGGCTCTCAGTGGATTTGTGCCTCAGCTTAGAGCAGACCTGACCAGGCATCAAACAGCACAGAGCAGCACTGAACTGAACTGAACTGAACTGAACTGAACTGAACTGAACTGAACTGAACTGAACTGACAGAACCAAACCAAACCGAACTGAACACACACCGTGCGGATACATACTGTATGACTGGAGACCGGTGAGCAACAAACCATCACCACCATCACGCTCAGGGGCGGCAGAGAGCGAGGTGCGGTGAGTGAAGGACTCTCTACCTGCCCGGAGGAACACACCAGTCATCGTTTTTTTTTTTTTTTTATAGTTTTCTTCCTATTGGCTGGTTTTGGACAGATCCAGCGTGCAGCATGCAGGACTCTGGGTCATCTGGTGTGTCCAGCATGGCCTCCCGCTGGACTCTGCCTGGCTCTCACATAGGTAAACGTGACCAGAGCTATAGGGACGGGACGATAAGCGATATTGTTGTCTATCGTTGTCTATATGAAAAAAAAAATAATACTTGCAATAATCGTATTGTGGAGATTCAATTTATCGTGATATCGTCCTCAATGGGTTCAATTCACTTTTTTATTTGCCGAGCTGCATATCCGGTACCACTTAAACCCTCTATTGGTAAAAGGTAGACTACTTATAATATACGTACTTGATACAGTCTTTTTTTCAATCTCTCAAATGTCTTTGCCAAAAAATAGCCGATCTACAAGCTCACAGCGCATCGCGTTGCGACGCGTTTTGAGCTTGTAGATCGGCTATTTTTTTGATAATGGATTTTGATTATCATGATAATATCGTAAATCGCGATTTCTTTTGTCACAATAATCGTTTCATATTGTCCCATCCCTAACCAGAGCAGCCTGGTGGGTTAAGTTCGAGTTGATTTGGAACCACTGCGGCAGCAACTTTGCGTGCAATTATGTAGGCTCTACAACTGGCCTTCACAGCTTCGTCATGAGTAGTCCGACTACTGCTGAACACAGATTGTTGTCTTTTCCGAGCTGCTTAAAGGGTTTTGTAGATTTTTGATGAATCTAACATGGTTAAAATGGAGTTTGGAGTCACAATCGGTTTGTATAGGAAGGGGGTGTGTCTGATAAAATTAATGTTAAATATCTTAATACTGAATCGAGCAACTTAAAAACTGTCTCTGTTGTGAAAACAAAAGCCTGAGTAGACGATAAAATGACCCAATTTAAAACAAGGGTGAAATAAGGCCACCTTATTGTTTTTGCGTGGAGCATCAGGTATGCTTGCCCTTGAATTCATAGAAGAAAATGGCGATCTCTCCAAGTAGTGTCAAACAACCCAATTTCACAGCATCAGCTTTCAGTCACAGCAGCAGCGTCTCTTCTTCTCAGTCCTTGTAAATGAGACCATAATAGTTAAACTAAGTATGCTGATTGTGAGCAGCCAAGGCTGGTAGCTATTGTTCTCTCTCCGCCGTGCATGGTTAAACTAAGTATTATAATTAGTTTATAATGTCAGAGTCGAGGCCACGGCCATGACTGCTTGTTCTCTCACCGACATAGACTTACACAGGTAGGCTATACAGCAGTGGTTCTCCAACATTTCTGGCTCAGAGAGAGGTCATCTGTGTACTTTTTCATACGCGGCAACCCCGAATTGCATTGTTACTTTATAGCACCTTTTATCATATTAACGGTAAATAAATATGCAAATCTTTCCCCCAAAGATACAGTATGTCACAAGGAAAACTGTAGTAGCTACTGTAGCTATATGTATCTGTATGTGTCTTCTGTCTTCTACCAGTTAAAAGGGAAAACAATACTATTAACTTCTAATTCTAACGTTAACGTTAAATGTTACTGCAGTTCTTGACTGAAACATTACATAAATTACATAACATGACCTCTCTGCATGGGATTAACTTCTTCACAGCACGCACACGCACGCCCACGTTCACGTGCACGCACGCGCGCACGCACGCACACACACACACACACACACACACACACACACCACTTGGTTTGACACAATGGACTCCCAAGTCATGTCACATGCTGTGACAAGGATTTATATGATTTACGATTCCAAGCCCATCGGTATGCAACTGGAATGGCCCTGATGCTGCGTTCACACGACACAAGTGGCAACGAAAGCTACAAAACTGCCAAGCGTACGTGGCCATGCAGCTACATCGCCTTGAAGTTTGCTCAAGCCCACAGAGCCGGTCCTGGGGGGAGAGGAAATCAAAATGTTGTTTTTTGAGGCATTTGGTATGAATAGAACTTGTTACAACCATATTAGTGTGATGCATACTGTAGCACCTGTGCGAAGTGAGCATGGTAGCAAACACGACACACATGCATACTGCATCTTCTTGTATGGGCCGTTCTGTCCCGTGACATCAGCTGTGGTGATGTCGGTGTCTGTGTACTTTCTATGACATTAGTCTCGTGTGACGTCAGTCTCGTACTGTGGACAGAGGAACACACAAAGCCAGCCATAGGAGCAGTTAGCACAGCAAAAAAAAAAAAAAAAAACATGGTTCCAAACTCCACTCTAATACTTCCTTTATGATAATACAAAGACTGGTTATCGATATATATATTTTTACTGGCATATAAGCTATTAAATATGGAGTGAGAATGCATCAGTCATGTGATCGTGGGACTACTGGAAACATTGGAAAGTGACGCGATATCAGAGCCTGTCTGGCGTTTAGTCAGATGTTGGCACAGCAGTTCGTCACCTATGGTGAACTGAGAGTGATAGGTGATGGAAAACGAGCGTTGCGCTTACGTAGCTGACATGTCACACGTCACATGTGGCTATCATTATCATGTGGCTTGTGACATCTTTGTTCCATTGATGTTGATTCACTGCAGCCTGTCAGCGTCATAGATGTCAATATGCGTCTCCCACTCGCTGTTCTCTGTCTCTCTGTCTGTCTGTCGACTATGTGTGTGTGTGTGTGTGTGTGTGCGTGTGTGTGTGTGTGTGTGTGTGTGTGTGTGTGTGTGTGTGTGTGTGTGTGTGTGTGTGTGTGTGTGTGTGTGTGTGTGTGTGTGTGTGTGTGTGTGTGTGTGTGTGTGAGAGAGACAGAAAATGAATGGCATTGGTAATTGAGAGTATGGTGTTCTCTGGGTTCACAGGGAGAGCATTGATCGTTGTTCTATGGGGCAGATAGAGTTTGCTCAGACAAATCAAAACATGATACAGATACAGTACATGCCTAAACTTAACCCTTAACCCATAAGCTTAACCCCTATGGTGTGCCCTTTTGTCGTTTGTTTATTCGGTGCACTTGGTGCATTGTCGTTCGAAAATCCAGTACGCTGTGCGGCGCCCCCAGTGTGCTCAGTGCACGCACTGACCGACCCTACTCAGAACGAAGTTGGGTTTTGACAGTGTGGTGCCTCAATGTGGTGTTTTCGCGTAGGAAATGATAACAAAATGCACGATTTGTGGCTTGATTAGTCCTTTGGGCTTTATTGTTACAAACGCACCAATGTGTAAACTAACAGCAGTTTAATAGGCCAATGTTATGAATTAAAGTACATTTTCAATAGCAACGTTAGGTTAGCAACTGCTGCTTTTCAGAGTTCAGTCTGAAAAAGAGCTCCACTGCCCCTTAACTGGTCGTTCGTAAATAAGCCACACTGAGTGCACTCTACGTCACTGCCCAGTGCCCACTGCACTCACTAAACTGAGCACACAACCGGTGCGTATTTCCGAACACACCCAAAGAAAAGGGAAAAACAGCACCCTCTCTGTTTTGTTCCTTTTCTGTTATGGAGAGATTAGGTGAACAGAAGCTTGCAGTGTTTTCCTGTGTATCAACGGAAACATGTCTTGTCTACATCTTCCCCACGACCACCTGCCTTATCATACAAGCACAGCTTTTAGCCCCAACTGAGCCCCCATTTTTATCAGGTCTCAAGCCACTTCATTTCTCTGCAATCAAGTTTCCTATAGAAATGTCAAAGTTTCTCAGCTCGACAATGCACACCGCCTGACCTCGTTTTTTGTTTTTTGTCTTCAGTTTCCCCGGCAGCAGAGCGGCTGCGTCAGATCCTGGGGGAAGATGACGGCCCACCAACACCCACCATCTTCACTGAGATGGACACCCTGCAACAGGACGGAGATGAACTGGAGTGGAAAGAGTCTGCCAGGTAAAAAACATACATGAACATGAAATAGGCCTACTCTCATGCAAAAAGTGATTAGATTAGATTCAGATTTCAGTTCCAATTCCAGGACACATTTGACATCATACAGAATTAATGCTTTAATCGTTTCAATGAAGTTTTCGCTTCATTGACATTAAGTATGCTTCTGACAAGCAAGAAAAATGTAATGAAGCAATAAGCCACAAGAGGCGAGTGGTTACCTGGTATTTTACACCGGCTGAGAGGCGTATAGGGAGACACGAGGCGCAGTGGCTTATTGCTTTTCTATAACAGTTAAGCCCTTTGCACACAGGCGCGTTTAACCGCACGGATAAAACGGACAATATAATATTTTGAAAAGAAAACAATGATTCTCTATGACCTCATGCACACCGGCTCCGAATTAGCCGTGCGACGAGTGGCTGCCGCCGTGCGTTTTTTTCTCGATCGAAACCAGTTCGATTCGTGCGTCTTGTCGCATGCGGTAAAAAACTCATCACTCCTTTTATGACTCCTTTTTGGATCCGTAGCGCCGATTCCGCACAGCCTTGCACACCAAATCCAATGCGTTTTATTCATGCCGCAAACTAAAAAAACGCAACTGTCCTGTGTGCAAAGGGCTTTAAAGTATGGCAACATGAAAAATCAAAGACATGTACCAATTAAAACTGTTCTATGTCACTAATAATTCACTATAAGGTCTGCTCTGCAAGAAAGTAGTCCCCAGCTACAAGAAAGTAGTTCTCGGCAAGGCTGCACAAACAACACACATGTTACTTGCAATGAAGTTCTCTAGTCTAGCTTCACAACACTGTGGAAAGAAATAACGCACCTGGGTTTGATATAAACTGAATAAAGGTGTGGGTTATAGACTCACATACCGGTACCACAGCAATTAAAGGGAAAACAGCCAATCAGAATCAAGGAATGGAACTAGCCGTTTTAGAAAGGAATATAAAACATATAATGCCTGGAGTTAAAAAAAAGAACACAGTTCAACTGGCTCACGGCAATGATTAGACACTTTAATAGAATTGTACTGAATCTAATTGAATTTAAATTGAATGTCACTGGCTTGAAAATGAACTGGTGGCTTTGTATCTGCCAGAGCATAAAACCGTAGTTTTACAGTATGTTTCCGGTCCCCCTACAAAAGGACACCACCTCGTCAACACAACTAGCTAGCTGCTAAAAGGCTAATCTTCCTATTTACAGGTGGGTGAAGTTTGAGGAGAAGGTGGAGGAGGGAGGGGAAAGGTGGAGCAAACCTCACGTGGCCACGCTGACCCTCCACAGCCTGTTTGAGCTCAGGACCTGTCTGCAGACCGGGAGCGTTCTGCTGGACCTGGAGGCTTACTCACTGCCGCAGATAGTAGGTGTGTCCAGTGTTCTGGTACTATGTTACTTTAGTTTATTCATGGGTTGCATTTGTAGTCCTAAACGGCCATGTTGAGGACCAACACAGGTGTTTCTATTTGTCTGATTGTTCTATCTATGCCAATCAGAACACCTGTGTTGGTCCTCTACACGGTGTAGGACTACAAATGCAACCCATGAATGTATTACATACTCACTAACACAGATAGTAGGTGTGTCCAGTGTTCTGGTACTTTATTTTTTATCGTTGCTGTCGTGTGTATGTCCAGAACTGTTAACTCTCAGAATTCAAAATAGATGCCGTAAATCCTCTTAAAGTAATCTTAACCTCAAGTAGCTTTTGCTAGAGCTGAACAATATGTATTGCAAATTAAATCTTCAAGGCAGACAAACAGAGAGAAGGAGTAGAGAGAGGTGGGAGAGGACAGGAAAAATTATACAGACAAATACTTATTGCCTCAGTCACTCACTGTGATTCACACTGGGTTGTGTCTGTCACGCATTGAAAGTTGTGGCTACATCTCCTAGCTAAACTTGCCTCTGAGCTCTGTGTTGTTGTCATGCTGCTATGCACCAGGAAATACTATAGGGTCAGGAGAAGGGTCACGCGGTATCATCGCCCTCTAGAGGCTTGTATTTGAAGGCAGATTTTTAATGATGCACCCAGACATTAAAAATGGACGGTTTTTAATTGAATACAGGACACTATTAGAGGATTTACAGTAAATCAAAGCGGTATTTTATGACACTGTCACAGATAAGTATTGAAAATAGCTAATCTACAAGCTCACAACGCAACCCGATGCACTGTGCGCCCTCACAGTTAATGTCTTCTCACTGTTTCATATCTTGTCACTTAACGTTTGACTCCAGATGAGATCGTGGAGCGCCAGGCGGCTGAAGGTCTGATCAGCCAAGAAGTGAAGGAGCAGATACGCTTTGTGTTGCTACGGCGACACCGTCACCAGACCAAGAGACCCATCCACCGCTCCCTGGTGGACGTCGGAAAATCCTCCAACACGGCTGCTAGTGAGTGTGTGAGTGTTGTGGAGAGAGCTGCTAGTGAGTGTGTGAGTGTTGTGGAGAGCTGCTATAGTGAGTATGTGAGTGGTGTGGAGAGAGCTGCTAGTGAGTGTGTGAGTGTTGTGGAGAGCTGCTATAGTGAGTATGTGTGAGCAACACTCCAGATTTAACAATTCTCAATGTGCACAGCTGAATAATAATAATAATAATAAAAAAACA